>NC_068376.1:4475622-4543122 GCF_023724105.1 Carassius gibelio | reverse complement strand
TGTATATACACACACACATACTCACAAATATACACACACACACAAGTCAAGTCACCTTTATTTATATAGCGCTTTAAACAAAAAAAGATTGTGTCAAAGCAAACTGAACAACAATGTCATCATTCATCTCAGTTCATTTTAAATAGTATCCCTTACAAAAACGAAGTTTATTCAAGCGTGCTATTAGTATACTTCTAAAATAGGAAAGTATGCTTTTAGTTCACTTTTTATGTAGTTCTCAGAAATGGGCTTGATCTACTCCTCATAAATATACTTAAAATAAAATTTAAGAATACTTGACTTATAACAGTTCTATGCGTATTTCAGCTATAAAAAAGCAATTTGATAATACCTAGAATATCAAAATCAACTGCGGGCGGCAGATCCTTTTCCTATTTGGCGCCTAAACTCTGGAATAACCTACCTAACATTGTTCGGGAGGCAGACACACTCTTGCAGTTTAAATCTAGATTAAAGACCCATCTCTTTAACCTGGCTTACACATAACATACTAATATGCTTTTAATATCCAAATCCGTTAAAGGATTTTTAGGCTGCATTAATTAGGTAAACCGGAACCGGAAACACTTCACATAACACCCGATGTACTTGCTACATCATTAGAAGAATGGCATCTACTCTAATATTAGTCTGTTTCTCTCTTGTTCCGAGGTCACCGTAGCCACCAGATCCAGTCTGTGTCCAGATCAGAGGGTCACTGCAGTCGCCCGGATCCAGTACGTATCCAGACCAGATGGTGGATCAGCACCTAGAAAGGACCTCTACTGCCCTGAAAGACAGCGGAGACCAGGACAACTAGAGCCCAGATACAGATCACATTTATCCCTGTGTGAATATTCAGCAGCAGGACTGATGACACACAGGTCAGAATCTCAGGATGATATGAACAAGAGCTCGGCTGATTATGAGTTTTGGACAATTAATCCAGGTAGTGAGAGACAAAGAGGAAGAGGAGGGGGAAATATAAATAAAGGGGATGAGGTCAAAGGTCATTTGTTCCTGATGAGATACCCAGCACTACAGTGGAGCATGTCCTTCTGCATGCCCTGACCCTGAGGGAAGATGACCCACAGACTCCTCCACAGGGTTTCAATACTTCTCACACAATACACACACAGCATCATTACAGTTCTTCACATGAGAGAACTTTCATTATTCTGTGCACTGTAAATACTGCAGCACATGTATTATTAGTGGAGTAGTCCTCACGTGTGTCTAGAGGCAGAGAAGAGTTTTGTCAGATGACTAAGAAACTGCTGAAACTAATAACGATACTAACCATACTGTAATAGTTTGGCAGAAGATGCTGAACGAATGACTGGATTTATTTATTTACAGTAACTGATAGTATATCATAGTGTGTGTTTACTGTATAATCTGTTTGGTTTTTGAACTTTTCTCTTCTAGAGCTTCTAGTCCATCTACTGTATGATCTCTTAACAGCAGTGCAATGAAAGTCAACTTTTCTTACAGTTTAATGCTGAATTTTACTGTATCTGCTAAAAAAGGATTAATGTTTCCAAGATGAGGATTCTGTCACAGTGTTTCTGACTAAGTGATCTCACTAGTGTTCTCTAGACAGTGAAGTACTTTGAGTCCTCATGTTTATAGTTGTGAGAAAATTGTGAATTGTTTCATGAATTGTGTGTTAACAATCGAGAAAAACTGTAATAAGAGAAGAATATGTTCATGATCCCGTCTGTCCACCGCTGGACAAATGACCGAAACTACAAGAGTTTACTTTCTAAAGATGCCTACAGCTGAAAACAACTGAGGAAAAGATTTGAATAAATAAATAACACTTTACATAATGTATAAAATAGAATAAATAGAAATTACAGTTACATGTCCATTTATGAAATAATACTATACAAACTTTAACTATATAATTAGTGTAAAAACAATTTGCCTCGTGTATTGTCCCATGTGTGTGTGTGTGTGTGTGTGTGTGTGTGTGTGTTTGTGTGTGTATGTGTTTGAACAGGAAACCTTCCCTATATTTCTTCTGCTAGTGACAGGCGCGAGTGTGTTAGATACTGATATCAGCGTCTCTCTCACCACACACCGGCCGTTCAGTGATCTGATAACACACACATACAGCAACCGTTTCCTTCACACACACACACTCACACACACTCTCTCTCTCTCTCTCACACACACACACACACACACACACACTTGTTTCACTATATTAATGAGGACATTTTCTGTCCTGTGACATCGATCTGAACAGACTCTTTGGACCAGAAATGTGAGAATAACAAGAAATTGTTCAAATCAGTGCTAATTCTGTCACTTCAACCTTTTAATTTTTCTGTCAGACTGGAACAAAATATGTGTATGTGTGTGTGTGTGTGTGCATGTGTGTTTTAACGCATGTGTGTGTATTTCAACATCCACCTATATAAACCTCTGTTTGCTGATTTCCACACTCTGCTTGCCTCTTTTGATCTCAACCGAATGTCAACTACTGCTTCTCACAAATCAGGTAACCAACTGGACCTTATTTATACACGAAACTGCTCTACTGATCATGTTCTGGTTACTCCTCACTCTTAACCTCAACATGGTCCCTGACACATCACTTACCCCTCCACATGTCATCTTTCGACGTAACCTACGCACACTTTCACCCTCCCGGCTATCTGCAATGGTTTCATCTTCACTTCCTTCCCCTAAACTGTTTGCATCTTTGGATGCTAACAGTGCTACTGATACTTTCTGCTCCACTCTTACATCTTGTTTAGACGCTGTTTGCCCCTTATCTTCCAGACCAGCCCGTAACACCCCTTCTGCCCCTTGGTTATCTGATGTTCTACATGAACACCGTTCTAAGCTTAGAGCTGCTGAAAGGGTGTGGCGCAAATCCAAAAATACTACTGATCTTATTGTGTATCAGTCACTCCTATCTTCTTTCTCTGCTAATGTCTCCTCTGCTAAAATGTCATAATACCATAACAAAATTAACAATTTGTCTAACTCTCGCATCCTTTTTAGAACATTTTCCTCACTTCTTTGTCCTCCTCCTCCTCCTCCTCCTTCATCTCTAATAGCTCCACTACTTAAGAAACCCACCCTAAACCCATCTCTTTCAGAGAACTACAGACCAGTTTCCCTACTTCCTTTTATTGCAAAAACACTTGAACGAGCTGTGTTCAAACAAGTCTCTACATTTCTCACACACAACAATCTCCTTGACAGCAACCAATCTGGCTTCAGAAGTGGACATTCAGCTGCGACGGCCTTGCTCTCAGTTGTTGAAGCTCTAAGACTGGCAAGAGCAGAATCCAAATCTTCAGTACTTGTCCTGCTTGATCTGTCCGCTGCTTTTGACACGGTTAACCACCAGATCCTCCTATCAATGCTACTGGCAAATGGCATATCAGGAACCACACTTCAATGGTTTGAGTCTTACCTATCAGATAGGTCCTTCCAAGTATCTTGGAGAGGTGAGGTGTCCAAGTCTCAGCATCTAACTACTGGGGTGCCTCAGGGCTCCGTTCTTGGACCACTTCTCTTCTCTGTCTACATGGCATCATTAGGTTCTGTCATTCAGAAACATGGCTTTTCATACCACTGCTATCCTGATGATCCGACGGTAGCTATTCGCATCTCAGCTTGTCTAACAGACATTTCTTCCTGGATGATGGACCATCACCTTCAATTCAACCTTGCCAAGACAGAACTGCTTGTGATTCCAGCAAACCCATCGTTCCATCACAATTTCACCATCAAGTTAGGCACATCAACCATAACTCCTTCAAAAACAGCTAGAAGCCTTGGAGTTATGATTGATGATCAGCTGACTTTCTCAGACCACATTGCTAAAACTGTCCGATCCTGCAGATTTGCTTTATTCAACATCAAGAAGATCAAGCCCTTTCTTTGGGAACATACTGCACAACTCCTTGTTCAAGCTCTTGTTCTGTGGCTGGACTATTGCAATGCTCTCTCTGCAGGTCTTCCAGACAGTTCTATCAAACCTTTACAATTAATCCAGAACGCAGCAGCAAGATTAATTTTTAATGAGCCAAGAAGAATACACGTCACACCTCTGTTTATCAATTTGCACTGGCTTCCAATAGCTGCTCGCATAAAATTCAAGGCATTGATGTTTGCCTACAAAACTACCACTGGCTCTGCACCCATTTACCTAAATTCATTACTTCAGACTTATGTGCCTCTAGAAGCTTGTGTTCTGCAAGTGAACGTCGCTTGATTGTTCATCCCAAAGAAGCACAAAGTCACTTTTACGGACTTTTAAATTAAATGTTCCCTTCTGGTGGAATGACCTCCCCAACTCAATCCGAGCAGCTGAGTCCTTAGCCATCTTCAAGAATCGGCTTAAAACACATCTCTTCCATCTTTATTTGACCCTCTAACTTCACTACTCTAATTCTATTCTTAAAAAATCTAACTACCTTTCTAATCTTTTTGTATTATATTTTCTTTTCATTTATTATGCAATTGTGTGTGTGTGGCTTGCTCTATTCTTTTTTATTCTATCTGTTTTCTTTTTATTTATTATATTAGTTAAAATCCCATGCTACGTGTACTGTGTTAACCTAACTGAGACTTGTTATAGCACTTATATATCATTGCTCTTTTTGTTGTTTTTGATTGCTTCCACTGTCCTCACCTGTAAGTCGCTTTGGATAAAAGCATCTGCCAAATGAATAAATGTAAATGTAATGTAAACGCGCGCGCGCGCGTGTGTGTGTGTGTGTGTGTGAGAGAGAGAGAGAGAGAGAGAGAGAGATGCAGTATTACGGTTTTTCACATATGCCAAGACACTAAACCCCATTCTCTGAACCAAACTCTCAATAGCCTGAACCAATTTGTCAAATAAATCACTCTTTCTGCAAAACCTTAATCAAGTTTAGGTTTAGACACTGTTTGCAGATCTTATGTGCTCTTTTTGCAAAACTAAACACATACTTACTCACTAAAAAGCAGTTTGCACCGAGATGAACTTGTGATGGAAAACCCTCAACACAAGAAAGCAGTTAACTGCAACACGTCTTTCATCATTTACACACAATAATTCAAAACTGTTCATACTTGTTTTTAAATATGTGAATGTACAAAATATGAGCTAATTCAAAGTGTACAGATGGCTCGGGTGCATACATCAGTCAGAGATGTGCGGAAGAGTGGAGGAAGAGGAGGACGAGGAAGAGCAAGTCCAAGAACAGATGAATCCGATCTACTGTGATCGATCATGTTCTTGTGTGTGGAAAGAGACTGAGGCAGCACAAAGAGTTCAGCCTGATCTGAGCAGATTCTCTGCAGACACCAGAATCAGGTGGAAGGCTCGAAAGAACAGCAAAAGAAGAGTGGAAGAGAATCTTTTGTAGAATTGCATGACTACCACATCAGTGTGGAAGAACTGTCCTGTGGTGAGAGAAACCTGCTGTTTTCATCAAAACTGGAACCTTCAGACCAGAGGGGTTTTCCCCGCACCCTGCCTGCCATTCAGATGTAGTCCTCTGATTCATATGCATGCTTGTGTTTATACTGTGTATATATATGTATGTGTGTTACCTTTTTGAGAGTATTTGTTTTTTGGTATATTCTTTAAGATTCTCCAAACTTAGATGTGATTTCTTTTGTGTGTGTGTGTGTGTGTGTGTGTGTGGGTGTTTCTCGCCCTTATAGTGTGAGGGTAAAATGGCATCAGATCATGACCTAATTCAACTTGACACACTTCTCTACCTTCCTGGAACAAAATCAGACAGAGAGAACGATCTCCCTCCCATTATGCAGTGTGTGTGTGTGTGTGTGTGTGTTGTGGTTGTGCATCATTTGTGACGTAGATGACAGACCCGATTATTGTCTCATCTGATGGCATCAAGTAACAACAATATATTATAGGAGAGGAAGAATTGTATAAACTTGTTAAATCATCTAAACCAACAACATGTATGTTAGACCCTATACCATCTAAGCTCCTAAAAGAGGTGCTTCCAAAAGTCACAGATCCTCTTCTGACTATTATTAATTCCTCATTGTCATTAGGATATGTCCCCAAAACCTTCAAACTGGCTGTTATTAAGCCTCTCATAAAAAACCACAACTTGACCCCAAAGAACTAGTTAATTATAGACCAATCTCGAATCTCCCTTTTCTGTCCAAGATACTAGAAAAGGTGGTATCCTCACAATTATATTCCTTCTTAGAGAAAAATGGTATATGTGAGGATTTCCAGTCAGGATTTAGACCGTATCATAGTACTGAGACTGCTCTCCTTAGAGTTACAAATGATCTGCTCTTATCATCTGATCGTGGGTGTATCTCTCTATTAGTTTTATTGGATCTTAGTGCTGCGTTTGACACAATTGACCACAACATTCTTTTGCATAGACTTGAACACTTTGTTGGCATCAGTGGAAGTGCATTAGCATGGTTTAAATCGTACTTATATGACCACCATCAGTTCGTAGCAGTGAATGAAGATGTATCATATCGATCACAAGTGCAGTATGGAGTACCTCAAGGCTCAGTACTAGGGCCGCTACTCTTCACGCTTTATATGTTACGTCATTAGGATCTGTCATTCAGAAGCATGGCTTTTCTTATCACTGCTACGCTGATGACACCCTACTCTACCTCTCATTCCAACAAGGTGACCCGACAGTAGCGGCTCGCATTTCAGCCTGTCTGAGTGACATTCCTAGCTAGATGAATGACCATTACCTTCAGCTCAACCTTACTAAGACAGAACTGCTGGTGATTCAAGCTAACCCATCCTTTCATCACAGCTACTCCATACAGCTGGGTTCATCAACCATAACTCC
This sequence comes from Carassius gibelio, assembly GCF_023724105.1. Lineage (NCBI taxonomy): Eukaryota > Metazoa > Chordata > Actinopteri > Cypriniformes > Cyprinidae > Carassius > Carassius gibelio. Next base: position 4,536,304 of record NC_068376.1, on the reverse strand, counting down.
TTCCAAGAAAGCCAGAAACCTAGGAGTTGTGATGGATACTATTTAACTGAACAGAGATGACATCACTGAATTCAATGATGAACTGCCTAACTATCATGTTGCATTACTGAGACACTGTTTTCCAAATGAATGTTGTTCAGTTGCTTTGGCACAATCTGTATTGTTAAAAGCGCTATATAAATAAAGGTGACTTGACACTCTCTCTCTCTCTCTCTCTCTCTCTCTCACTCTCTCTCTCTCTCTCTCTCTCTCTCTCTCACACACACACACACACACACAGGCAATACTAAGGTATGATAAATTGGTAATTTTGCCTAGATAGGAAAGGATCCAGAACTAAGACATATTTCAGTATAAAAGTATTATGTTTCTGATGTGTTTGAAATTATATTCCTTATATCACACAAATGTGTTCAACTAAAACTAGTAAAGGTTTGGTTTTGGCTCATCTAAACATTTGTAGTATAAAGAACAATATACAAGATATTAATAATTTAGTGCACAAGTATTCAATCAATACATTAACCCTGTCTGAGACACATCTCGATAGCTCTATTCTTAACTCTGAATTACCAGTTAAAGGTTTTAATGTTTTTAGAAAGGATAGAAATATATTTAGTGGTGGTGTGGCCGTCCTTGTGCAAAGCAAAATTCCTTGTAAGTTAAAACAAAATTTAATACGCTATGAAATTGAAGCTATATGGGTAGAAGTCCACGTACCTTATGTGAAACCAGTGCTTGTGGGATCTGTTATAGACCTCCTGATGCACACGTGGACTATCTGACAGGCTTCGGTGAAATGCTTGATAGTGTCTCTGATCTTAATTGTGAACTTTACTTGTTTGGAGATATGAACATTGATTGGAATGATGACAGATGCACAAAGAAAAATAAATTACTTTCCTATATAAGTGTCTGCAATTTACATCAAATTGTTAATGTGCCAACAAGAATCTTTAGCAACAAAGCGGGCATTAAAACAGAAACATGTATTGACCACATTTACACTAATGTAGCAGAACTGTGTCCTGACGTTGTGTCAACACTAGTAGGGTTTAGTGACCAAAATCCCATTGCTGTCAACAAGAAAGCTAAAGTTCTCTAGTCCCTAAATCTAAAGCTATTTTTAGCACGTATAAAAGGTTTTATAAAGTGTCTGCTGTTGAAGATTGTGGCAGAAGTAAAAATGTTGATTGGAAAGATGTGTACAGTGGCCACAAGCCAGGAGTTTTCATGAGCATGCTTTGAGCATTGCTGATAAATATGGTGATGAAAACACATACTGCTAGGTGGATTGATTCAACATTGAAAAAACTGATGAGGCAAAGAGATGAAGCTAAACAAGTGGCAGTGAAAACGAGATTATTAGAGGACAGATTAAAATATTGTACATTTAGGAACCAAGTTAATAAAATGAATAAAAGGGAAAAGAAAGAGTACTACAAAAATAGAATTGACAGTGTTAAACATGATGGCAAAAAGCTTTGGCATATCCTAAATTAAATTATGGGTAGAAATTGAAATGCATCCCCTTCTTTTGATGAGTCTGACGGAGGTTTTTATAACAGAATCTAAAGATATTGCAGACTATTTTAATAATTATTTAACAAATAAAGTTAGTAATTTAAGAAAAGGTTTTGGAACACAAGACTTTAATTATTGTGAACTGATCAAAAATGAAATTATGGCTGATAAAATGTGTAACTTTAACTTTAATTATGTGCAAACTGCAGAAGTGATGGCCCTGTTAAAGTCTCGTCCAGCACATGGTAGTCCAGGCACAGACGCTCGGACAGAATAGTATTGAATAAAACAGCCGAATATATTGCTGTTCATATATCTAATCAGTGTAAAGGATATATCCCACTCTGTGGAAGGAAAGGAAAATTATTCCATTGATAAAAGACAATCGATTATCTTATAAATGGCATAACTGCAGACCTATAAGTATTCTGCCTGCACTCAGTAAAGTTATGGAAAAGATTATTCATACACAAATTCCAGAAATGTCATAATTTGATGATTGTGTTTCAGCATGCACACAGATGAGCGATGGATGGCTCGGGATAATTCTGAACTAGTTGGGATCGTCATGTTGGACTGCTTCTGATGTAGAGCAGCATATTTTAACTGAGAAACTGAAGAGCTGTGGCTTCACTCCTCCTGCTGTTGCACTGATGAAAAGTTATCTTTCCCACAGAACTCAGCTGGGTTTTTTTCAATGGTTCTTTTTCTTTTTATAAAGGTTTAGTATGTGGTTTACCACAAGGAAGTTGTTTGGGTTCTCTTTTGTTTTCTGTTTTTATTAATGATTTGCCCTTAACCATCAAAAAAGCATCAATGACAATATTTGCAGATGACTCAACTTTTTACTATGATTCAGACTTAATCATGTTGATAGCAGTCTTTCATGGACAGAGCACATACACAGAGAGATACACGCTCATACACACACACACACGTATGTTTTTGTGTAAAGTGTGTTCATCCCACAGGTGTAATGGTTTTTATACTGTAGAAACTGTATAATCTATGGCCCTACACCAACCCTACTGTCACAGTGTCTGGTTTGTGTTCCCTGGGTAACCACTAGATGTCCTCCTTCCCCACGGTGTCTGTCACTTCCTGAACTACATTCCCCACGATCCCCGTCTCCTCATTGCACTCAGCTGTCCCTGGTCATTAATCATTGCACTCAGCCAATTCCCCATTAGCACTGTCATTTCCCTGTGTATTTATACCCTGTCTGTTTAGTATGTGTCACGGAGTCCTTGTATTTAACACGCCACTCCTGAGTTCTGTATTTGCCCGTTTATTTTGTACCTGTTTTATGTTTAATTGCCATCTTGGTTTTGACCCCTGGATGGACTGATTTGATGTACGCTTTTCCCTTAATTAAAACTTACTGCAATTAGATCTTCTCTTCCTCTGTTCTTGTGTGGATCGTGACACCTACCCCTAACCCTCACAGGAAACTTTGTGCATTTTTACTTACTCAAAAAAAACTCATTCTGTATGATTTATAAGCGTTTAGAAAAATGGGGACATGGGTTATGTCCTCATAAGTCACCCTCTCCTTGTAATACCTGTGTCATACCCATGTCATTATACAGAGTTGTGTCCTGATATGATACAAAAACAAGAGCACACACACACACACATTAGTGTGTTTCCAAGAACAAAAAGAGCTGCTACATCCTCCATCAGTCACTCACACCTCTGCTGTCACATCCTTTTCTCTGTCTTTTGATGTTTTTCCATCATCTTATCACACACCATCATCACCCCCTCCATCAGTCTGAGACACACACACACACACACACACACACTCATCCGCCCCTCTATCAGTCTGAGACACACACACACACACACACACACAAACACACACACACACACACACCATCATCAGCGTGAAGAAATTACTGGCAACATGGGCACTATTTTCTCTAATACATTAGAAGCTGTTGCCCCCATCAAATTGAAAAAGGTTAGAGAAAAACATACTGTACCATGGTATAACAGTAATACTCACTCTCTCAAGAGAGAAACTCGTAGTCTTGAACGCAAATGGAGAAAAACTAACTTGGAAGTTTTTAGGATTGCATGGAAAAACAGTATGTCCAGCTATAGACAGGCTCTAAAAACTGCTAGGGCAGAGCATATACACAAACTCATAGAAAATAACCAAAACAATCCAAGGTTTTTATTTAGCACAGTGGCTAAGTTAACAAATTACCAGACGCCACCTGATTCAAATATTCCACCAACGTTAAATAGTAATGACTTTATGAATTTTCTTCACTTATAAAATAGATAACATTAGAAATGCAATAGCGAATGTAGATTCTACAGCGTCTAACACTTCAGTTTCATCCATCGCACCCAAAGATAAACTGCAGTGCTTTACAAATATAGGACAGGAAGAGCTAAATAAACATATCACTGTATCTAAACCAACAACATGTTTATTAGATCCTGTACCCACTAAATTACTGAAAGAGCTGTTACCTGTAGCCGAAGAACCGCTTCGTCATTATCTTTAGGTCACGTCCCAAAACCATTCAAGCTGGCAGTTATTAAGCGTCTTATTAAGAAACCAAAACTAGATCCTAGTGAACTGGCAAATTACAGACCCATTTCAAGTCTTCTGTTTATGTTTAAAATTTCTGCTTAATTTAGCTCCTTCTTGCAAAAAAAATGATCTGTGTGAAGAATTTCAGGATTCATGATTCAGGTCAAAATATGGAGTGCCACAAGGCTCCGTCCTAGGTCCCTTTCTATTTTCATTATACATGTTGCCCCTTGGTAATATTATTATAAAATACGGAATTAGCTTCCACTGTTATGCTGATGATACTCAGCTATATATCTCAACGAGACCAGATGAAACTTCTAAATTATCTAAGCTAACAGAGTGTGTTAAAAATTGTAAAGATTGGATGACCAATAATTTTCTCCTAAATTCGGATAAGACAGAGATATTAATTATTGGACCAAAAAACAGTACACAGAATCTAGTAGATTACAGTTTGCAACTAGACGGATGTACTGTTACTTCCTCTACAGTCAGAAATCTGTGTGTTATATTAGACAGCAATTTGTCTTTTGAAAATCATATTTCCCATGTTACAAAATCTGCATTCTTCCATCTTAGAAACATTGCCAAGCTACGAAACATGTTATCTGTTTCTGATGCAGAAAAGCTAGTTCATGCATTCATGACCTCTAGACTGGACTATTGTAATGCACTTCTAGGTGGTTGTCCTGCTTAGTCAATAAACAAGCTACAGGTCGTCCAAAATACAGCAGCTAGAGTCCTTACCAGGTCAAGAAAATATGATCATATTACCCCAATTTTACAGTCTCTGCACTGGCTACCTATTAAGTTCCGTATCAGTTACAAATTATCATTACTTACCTATAAGGCCCTAAATGGTTTAGCTCCTGCGTACCTAACTAGCCTTCTACCACGCTACAACCCATCACGCTCCCTAAGGTCACAAAACACCTTCCTGATAATGTTCGGGGTTCAGACACACTCTCTCTGTAAAAATCAATATCTTTTGTCAAGCATTCGAATAATGTATCTCTTAAATTGTGAGTGTAGTTGTATCTGATCAAATGCACATTTTTTATACTTTAGCTTGTGTTAAACTAATTAATTTTACTTTGTTGGAACAGCAGCTATGTGTTTGAATTCACAGCGCTGATTGACTCTGGTTCAGCATTAAACCTAATTCATCAAGACCTCCTTACAACATTCAACATTCCCGTACTAGAATGTGATCCTCCTATCAAGGTGAACGCTGTAAACAACAAACCCATTGGAAGTGGAATAACTCAACAAACTCAACTCATGAAGATGCAAGTAGGCCTATTTCACCAAGAAACCATCACATTCTATGTCATTGACTCTCCATGCCATGAAATCATGCTTGGAGACCCCTGGTTATCTTTTCACGACCCAGTCATCTCTCAGAATAGGTGCAGTGCTCTCCCAACGCCAAGGACAACCAGGCAAGCTTTTTCCTGTGCTTACTTTTCTAGAAAACTCACGGATGCTGAGCATAATTATGATGCGGAAACAAGGAGCTACTGGCTGTGAAGGCGATCATTGAAGAATGGAGGCACTGGTTGGAGGGTTCCACTCACCCCTTCCAGGTAATCACTGATCATAAGAACCTTAAATACATCAAGAGTGCTAAAAGACTAAATCCTCGCCAGGCTCACTGGTCCTTGTTTTTCACCAGGTTCCACCGTGACCTACCGTCCTGGCAGTAAAAATAGCAAGGCAGACGCTCTTTCCAGGAGACATGACCATCCACTGACAGATCACCAACCTGAATCTATCCTGCCACCGTCTGTCATCATATCACCAGTCACTTGGGACTTTATAGATGAAATTCAGAGAGAACAACGCAACAAACCCGCACGTCAGGGTTGTCCCGCTAACAAACAATATGTTCCTTCCAGGCTTCGACTACGTGTCATGCAGTGGGTCCACACCTCACTTTGTTCCGGGCATCCAGGTATCTCACGCACACTACATCTCACGCAAAATTCCTTCTGGTGGCCATCTATGGTTAAAGATGTAACAAATTACGTTAAGTAATTCCCAAATAACTTCCATCTGGTCTGTTACAACCATTGCCCATACCCCATAGACCTTGGTCACACCTATCAGTAGATTTTGTCACCGATCTACCCCCATCTGACCGATTTACCACAATCCTAGTAATTACTGACCGCTTCTCCAAGGCTTTTAGGCTCCTACCCCTGAAAGGTCTTCCCACAGCGATGGATACTGCTCAAGCGATGTTCCACAACGTCTTCAGGATTTACAGTATCCCCGAAGACACTGTTTCAGACTGAGGAACCCAGCTCATGTCCCAGGTATGGAAAGCATTCTGTAAACAATTGGACATTAATCTCAGTTTAACTTCAGGTTACCACCCGCAATCGAACGGGCAAGTGGAGATACCTCAGGTCATACTGTGGATGTGAACAGCATCGCTGGTCAGAGTTCCTTCCATGGGCAGAGTACAGGCAAAACTCATTGAGGCATTCATCCACTGATCTTACACCGTTCCAATGCGTGCTAGGATACCAACCCCCCATGTTCCCGTGGTCAGGTGAACCATCACTAGTTCGCCGTAGCGAGAGGGTGTGGGACAGCGCTCATGTATGTCTGCAAAGAGCTGTCAGGAATCAGGAGATTCAAGCTAATCGACGACGTCGCCCACATCCTCCCCACCAACCTGGACAAAGGTCTGGCTCTCCACACGGACCTCAAGTTACGGCTGCCCAGCAGGAAGCTCAGTCCATGGTACGTTGGCCCATTCAAGACTTTAAGACAGATTAATGTGGCCACTTATGAACTTGAACTCCTGTTAACTATCGTATCTCTCCCTCCTTCCATGTTTCCCTCCTGAAACCGTTCCATCCGGATGCTGACCCCAACACCGGGAGCCAGGAGCCACCTCCACCGCTGGACATTGATGGAACCCCGGCATATGAGCTAAAGGAGTTGTTGGACTCCCGACGGAGAGGGGGTCAGCTCCAATACTTGGTGGACTGGGAGGGATACGGACCAGAGGAGAGATCATGGGTAGCTGCCCACGACATCCTGGATCCCTCATTGACTGAGGAATTTCACTGAGCTAGACCCGATCGTCCAGCACCGCAACTATTATTTCCTGTTTTGTGAACATTTAAGCATGGCTTTAGCCACTGTTACTTCGCAGAGTATTCCCAGCCTGACACTCTTACCAAACGTTATTCCCATTGCCATTGTTTGCCTTCGTGTGTATGATGATTGCCTGTTTACCCTGTTTTCTGCCTTTTAGATTGCCCACTGTTTTGTTGCCTGGATTGGACTGCCTATCTGTGTATGTACCCCTGCCTGTTTCACGTTTCTGGTTAACTGTCTGCAGTTTTGGATTTGTTTGCTGTGGATTTCATTAAAACACTGCAGATGGATTCTAACACCGCCTCAGCATCCTTACACTGTGCTAATGATGTCTCAATTTTTTTTGTGCTGGGATTTACATCCCATGGTAACTAGAATTTACACACACACACACACACACACACACACACACACACACGTTTGTTTTTGTGTAAAGTGTGTTCATCCCATAGGTGTAATGGTTTTTATTCTGTACAAACTGTATATTCTATGTCCCTTCACCAACCCTACACCTAACCCTAACCCTCACAGGAAATTTTGTGCATTTTTACTTTCTCAAAAAAACTAATTCTGTATGATTCATAAGTGTTTTGAGAAATGGGGACATGGGTTATGTCCTCATAAGTCACCCTCTCCTTGTAATACCTGTGTCATACCCATGACATTACAGATGATGACAGAACTAGTTGAAGAACTATGACCTTTAAATGGAAAAATCCTCTGTTTCTCATTGTCTTTTATTTCTTATTAACTTTTATTATACACATGGAACAAACAAGTGGCACGGCTGATATTGTGGATGTTTTCTTATTCGCAGGAGCTTTAGAGAGAAGCGTCTGAACACATGAGTAAACCAGCAGAAGATCTGGAGCAGCTTCACACGTCTGACCTGCCGGGGTTTATTCCTTCTGAGAGATATAACCCATCAGGAACAGAGACGTGTCCGTCTGAGGCTGTTTCTGTCATTTCTGTCCTAAACACAGGCTTTTACAGTTTAAGAAAGGTCCTCATTGCATCAACTACTGATGAACACATTTGTTTTTATTTTAATTATCATTCAGTTATTTAACCATGTATTACTGTGTCTTTGGAAGGCTTTTGTCCATCAAACACTTTATTTGAACTTAGTTTGGGAAGTTTGGGAAACCTTGACATAATATCATGTTTAACGTGCTTTATGTTGTTAATAACAACAAACCTAATATAATTTTTGCTCTTTGTATTTTTATATCAGTGGTACACTATTATATTATTTACATCAATGTGATGAATGAGCTTCGTCAAAAGTATTCAAAAGTATTGACATTATATTAACTACAATTAGTGATGTGATCTGGAATCAGTAAGGGACTGTAATTATCAAGTAATAGACCAACTCTGTATGTGTGTGTGTGTGTGTGTGTGTGTGTGAGAGAGAGAGTGTGTGTATGTGTCTTTGTGTGAATGAGAGTGAGTGTGTGTGTGTGTGTGTGAGAGAGAGAGAGTGTGTGTATGTGTCTTTGTGTGAATGAGAGTGAGTGTGTGTTTGTGTGTGTGAGTGTGTGTGTGTGTGTGTGTGTGGATGCCAACATCACCTCCATCCTACACAAGATCACCTCATATTAATATAAACAATAATATAATAAACACAGTGATATTATTACAAAGGACTTTAAAGGACATTAACTGACATTACTGACTGTCGGGTCACACACACACACACACGCACACACACACACACACACACACAAACACACACACGTCTCCAGTCTCACTGCTGCTTGTGTTTTGTTTTGTTCTCTGGTTTCATGGTGTTTGACTTTTTTGGTAGGAGTTACTATCAAGGGTCAAAGGTCAGCAGTCCTGTGACAGCTTCAGTTTGATAAACGCAACACAAACCTCACAAACAGTCGTATGTCTACATCGAACACCAGAACCTCAGGAATGCCAACAAATCAGCACCGACTGACTTTCCTGACTGAACCACAGAAACTCTCTCTCTCTCTCTCTCTCTCACACACACACACACACACACACACTTAATCACGCCGGTCTGAACTATTCTGAATGAACTATTCTGGTGATACTGTATACAGTGGTTTTCACAGTAGTGTATCAGCTGAAGTGGATCTGTCTGGACAGGTCTGGAATGTCTGTGGGATTTTCCTGAGTTAAGTGTTGAATCACTGCTGATGTCAGACAGGTACAACATCAACCTTCACTCAGCACGGAGAGCCAGTTTGTTCGCCAGCATGTGTTTATTTCCCACATGTGCATTTATTCATCAGTATATCCTTTCTTCAAACGATTGGTTCCTGAACTCTTCCTAAACCTGTTTCAGTCTTCCTCGTGAGCTCGTGTCGCTGCTTCTGTTTTCTGCGCGGTGTGTGTCGCCCTCTGGCGGAGGATGCTGGGACTAACACCAACACTACTCGGACATGTGTGCTACGAACAGAAGCTAGCGTGAAGGGGAAAAAATCATAGTAAAAGTAAAATAAATACATTTTGCTCTGGGGTTATTTTGGGGGCATCTGTCTGGATTTGTAATACCCAAATTCAAATGTTTATCCTACACACACAACGGAGGAAATAAAATGGTGAAGAAATCCCACACTACAATCATATTGCAATTCTTCATAAATAATGTTATATATGTATCAAATATATTACAATAAACACACACGCGTACACACAACAAAGGTGCATCTTGATTTTTTTTTCCAGAATTTAGTTGAAAACATTAAAACCATGAACTGAAAGTCTGTTATTCAGTTCATGTACCTGTAGCTCAGCTTGTGTTGTATGATTGCACTAGATGTCAACATGGACCCGAGAAATGATTTTCCCATAACAGCTTCAGCAAATGATTTTAAAGTCAATTTAATATTATTACATTTACATTTTGTTTATTTAGCAGATGCCTTTATCCAAAGCCTTATAATGTGAAATAACATAATATCCAATTTATAATAAAAAAAACTATAGTACATTTGTAAAATTATAAACTAGATAAACACATAGTTAGAGGAGAACACGGGTCTTTGAGTGAGAACTAAAGGATGCATTTCCATTTAGTTCTATGCAAAATGAACAGTTTAATGAATATCAAGAAAACAAGTTTAAACGATTTCATCGTCTTTTACTGGCAAACATTGATACTTAAAAATATTTATTTGTGTGTTTATTGACTCTAACGTCCAAATAATATCGTGACTTTTCAAAAGTATGTAGATATTAAATATTTAGGAAACAATGACCTTTGCGTAACAATAATGCGCTTCTGTAGTGTCGTCATCACGTCTCAGCTGCTATTGGCCGGCGCAGGTCACGTGATCAAAACAGTGTCATGGCGGCGTCCACAGCGGTCCGCGCGGCCGTGAGCTTCACTCAGAAGTTCGTCCGAGTCTCTCCGGACTGCAGCGCGTGCCCGCTCTACCGACTGAACCTGTGCACCGGAGCCACCGACGGGTTCACCGCTCCGAACAGACACCTGCGGACCAGCATCGGTGCGTCCTTCGCACACACACTCTCTCTCTCACTCTCACAGACTCTGATGGGTTGTTATGTGTGTGTGTGTATCAGGTGTGTGTCAGAGTGCAGACAGCAGTTCACCGGAGGAGGACGAGCGAGTGTGAGTTCATCATCAGATCAGTCCGGTGCTTCTCCAACTCTAGATCCAAACTCTTTCACGAAGGGATGACGTTTCAACCGATTTCAGGGTCTTTTTTTACCTTATAATGGCAACTTTTTAAACCTTTATGAACGTGTGTCACCTTTAAGTAAAATGTTTAATTTATTCATAAATGCAGCTAGAACAACAATATATATATATAATAAATTAGAGTAATACGTCTTCATAAGTCAGACAAAACCCATCTCTGCATTACAGAAATGGCATTTAGATGTATTAATTTCACACATACTTTAAGATCAATGTTTTAAATACAACATATGTTAAACATAGAAATATAAAATGTTGGGAAAAATGTAAATCATTCGTTTTAAAGGACTGATCACTCAGGAACAAAGCAGGGGACTATCTTTACGAATGGGATTCAAGAACCAAACACCACAAATGTTCTGTTGTGACTCTGTTTGGGTCTATTTTACAGTTTAATATTAAACATAACATTGTGTCTAAAACTTGTATTGTTTAATATTAGCTCATGTTCATCTTTTGATTAACTTATTTATTCATTATATATCATGAGATAAAGTAGAAAACACATGATCTTGAAAGGATGTGCTGCTTTACTGCAGTGTGAATGTGGTTTACATCGACCGCTCCGGTCAGAGGATCCCCGTCCAGGCCAGGGTCGGCGAGAACGTTCTGTACCTGGCACACAAGCATGGCATTGAGCTGGAGGGTGAGTCCAGACGTCTCTTCATCTCCGTGTGTTTGAGGCTGGTCTTCATCTGCTGCTCTCTTTTCCTCAGGCGCCTGTGAAGCGTCTCTGGCCTGCTCCACCTGTCACGTGTACGTCAGCAGCGAACACTACGAGAAGCTTCCCGAGCCTGAGGAGAGGTGAGGAGCGCTCGGCTCATGCTGGTGCTGGTGTCCGCTGGTCTGACCTGTGTGTGTCCTGCAGGGAGGACGATATGCTGGACATGGCCCCGATGCTGCAGGAGAACTCTCGTCTGGGCTGCCAGATCATCCTGACGCCGGAGCTGGACGGCATGGAGCTGACCCTGCCCAAGGTCACCAGGAACTTCTACGTGGACGGCCACGTGCCCAAACCTCACTGAGACTGAACGGAGACACGGATCATAAAGCACTGTGTGATCCGACACTAACGATCCTGGTCCTCGGTGAGCGGGTCACAGAGCGCTGGACTCCTGAGCTCCTGCCGAATCTGGTGCACAGGTATCTCCACACCATGGACTCCGGCGTGGCGCTTCATTACCCCTCATAGAACCACAACATTACACCGTTTGCGTTAAAGGGTCAGGTCTGTCATTAATCACTCGTCCTCATCTCGTTGATCTTCAGAACACAGATGAAGATGAAGATATTTCTGATGAAGTCCAGAGCTTTCTGAGCCTGCACACACAGAACAGAACTGAAATGTTTCAGCAGAAAGTGTTGAATCAAGTCGTCACACGGACTATTTTAACGATGACTAGCTCTTAAATGCTTAACTTCTCTTCTTTGTGTGCAGGGTCAGAAAGCGCCGGACTTCATCAGAAATATCTTCATCTGTGTTCTGAAGATCAACGACATGAGCACAAGAGATTAATGACAGAACTTTTGAAAGTTTTGAGTGGACTATATCTTTAAATGTACTGAAAACATAAAAAACTTTTCTTTTCATTCAAGTTTATTTTTCTTGTATGAATAAAGCGAAGCCTCTTTTAGATCCATGAAGGTTTTCTGCATCAGTGTTTTATGATAGTTAGGCTATATTTGTTTAATGTTTCTGATGACTGTCATGCAGATGTTGTTATGTTCATAGGTTTATATTTCACATGATCCTGCTCGATGTCTAACAAACATTACTGTAGTACTATATGTTACTGATGTGCAACAAACACGACTGTGATGCACAAACAGGCTTGGTTCTCTTCATACACCTCTTTCTTTGTTGTTTTCTGGACATGATCTCCAAATGTTTTCCCAAGAACAGAAACATTCCACTTCAGAAATACTTCCAGGTGTGTGTAAATGTGAGTGTGAGTCTGTAGTTGTGGACAGATGCTCCACATCTGCTCGGATCCAGCTGATGAAGATGTGTTTACACTGAGAGACTAATGTTCTGCAGATCATTTCATTTCTAACAAACACAAGAATCTGTCAAACGCACAATTATTGTCTCTGCTCCGATTATTCAGAAACCATAAATGTGTTGAAGGTTTATACAGTATTAGAAATGTCATGTTTGATTCTGATGTATAAAATAAACAGACAGGTGTCATTATCCATGTGTTTGGAGTTGATCATTAATTCTTTTCAATAAATGAGCCCATCATCCACTTCACTCGTTAGTTCTTGAGGATGTGAGATCCGGGACACCTGCTCATCACGTCACGTGACGGTCGCTTCACACCTGAGAGGATCTGATGTTCTCCAGAGACTGAGCGGTGAGTTTATCTACATCTGTTCAGAATCACACAAACACACACTCCTCGTGCTCGGGTCACACTGCTGAGCGGGAGCGCGCGCGCGGGTGCCTGCCGATGCTGTGGAGCGCGTGCCGCGCGCGGGAGATTGACTGTTACATTGTCGCGACTGCTGAGAGGAAACTCGTCTATCTGTTACATTGTGAGTTATGATGACGTGTGTGAGCTGCGTTTACAGTGTTCTGGAGCAGAACTCAACTATCAATCGCTGACAAGTACATGTTTAATAACTTTAATCATTATTTTCTTTCTGTCACCTTGTTTTCCGTCAGTTCCGTCAGGTAAATGTTATTCAGGACGCCCGCTACAAGATTTTGTTTTGTTTTGTTTCATATCCCCTCCACATTAATAATAATTCTGTCTGTCCTCATTATGTCATTGTGTTTGGTCTCGAGTTTGATGATGATAAGATGCAAGTTTTCACAGTGATCTTTACTACAGAACTCGAATACATCACTCTGGAAAAGTGTAGATACTGTATATATGATATCCTCCTGACTTACAGCTGAGGAGTTTTGTCTTCTGTGATGGACATTATATTTTAGTGAATTTCTGTGAGACCTCACATGTCCCAGTTTTAAGTCAGGAGCACATTCAGAGCTTCTCAGAGAGGGCAAATGATTGGATGTTTCACCCTGGCCACGCCCTCTGATTGGTCTTTAAATGTGGCTGACGTTCATTTAGTGATAAAGTGTAACACCCTTATGGAAATGTGGTAATATTTAGTAATAATCGTTTAAATCTGACTAATTTTCAATTTTTCATTCCCACCTTGCAGGCTCAAAAAACTGCATTTATGAATATAGCAGGCTGATAGGTGCGCACAAGCAGGGGAATGAACCGTTAATAGTTTGGGCTATACGCTCCCATGTCTGCTTCTTGTCCCTTGCTGTGACACCCGGCCCACATTTTCCTTTAAGAATGGCCTTGTGTTCATCCACTAACTGGGCTAACAGTAAACACTGTTCCTCTGTCCAGTTTGGCTTTCTCGCCCTTCTTGGTTTTGATTCCATGCTTGATACATTAAAACTAAAATTCAAACTGCCACTTTAATAGGACAGCAATCACTGTAACTGGAAAGAGTGGAACAATTTTTATCATTCTAAGCCAATCAAATACTTTATAGGAAATTAAAAGCATGGTAAATAAAAATTAGATACACGCATATAATGTGTGTGTGTGTGTGTGAGAGAGAGAGACAGCGAACGGTCAAATAGGAAAAATTCCGCATGTAAATTCAAAGTGAGAATTAGAATACATCCTATACTTATCACTCTTTTTCTTTCCTTCTTGGACAACCAACCAATCACAGTCTTCAAAAGATTGTGTCATACATTGGGTCAACCCCGCCTCCTAACTTAGATGAAAGTTTTTGTCTTTTCCTTACTCAGAGTTGCTCTCAGATCGATCCCAAATCGCTCTTAAGCTAAGACTCCTACGTAAAAGTTTTTAAGCTAAATAAAGAGTTTTCTGAGAGGATTTTTAGAATCTTTATGAATACGGGCCCAGACATTTATAGTGTTACAGAAGATCTTATTTCAAATAAATGCTGTTCTTTTGAACTTTCTTTTCATCTGTCACTCCTGAAAAATTAAAATGCATCACAGATTCTAAAAAAATAATCTGTGTTCAACACTGATAATAATCAGAAATGTTTCTTGAGCAGTAAATCATCATATTATTCTGATTTCTGAAGATCATGTGACACTGAAGACTGGAGGAATGATGCTGGAAATACAGCGGAGCATCACAGAAATACATTACACTTTAACACAGATTCACACAGAAAACAGATGTTTTAGATCGTAATAATATTTCACAGTTTTACTGTATTTTTGATCAAATAAATGCAGCTGTGGTGAGCAGAAGAGACTTCTTTCAGAAACATTAAAACATCTTACTGACCCCAAACCTCTGACAGGCTGCGTGAACGCCCTGGGTGTTTAAATCTGTTATATTTGAATGGCTTGAGTGTCTCAGTTAATGTTCTTCTGTGTTTCAGTAAACCCCTGAGGAAACATGAGTTCTCATGTGTGTTCTCCAGAAGATGTGCAGCACCAGCAGGTGACCCAGTCCTCCATCCTCCTCCTGCTTCAGGAGGCCACCAAACTCACTCCTCCAGCGGGCGACGAGCGCTTGCGTTCTGCACCGTCACATGTAGAGAGTGAAGACAGCGGGTCACTCGTCCTCTCCGGCCGTGAAGACCCAGAGTTCAGCGGCTCTTTCTCTGTAGTGCAGGAGTCTGAGCGCAGCAGCAGTGCATGGGAGGTGATGCGTCTGATCAACCAGCAGTGTGAGCAGCTGCTGCAGTCCGGCTGTGAGGACCGAGGAGCGCTCGACCTGCACCCATCAGACGCCTCCGAGACCGTGCTGACGCCCAGACCTCCGTCTGAGCCCGAGTGTCCCGCTGATGCTTGTTCCTCTGTCATCGAGCTCACAGATGTGGAGAACATCAAAGATCCCCAAGATCTGGCTGAGCTCATAAAGACACACACAGCGGATCACATCCGCACCAGTGAGGAGACCGAAAACACGTCTGTGCTGCACGGGTCCAGAGACCAGGGCCATTCAGATCATGAGGAATCTGTTGTCCCGTCCACAGGAAATGACTGTGCGCCCATCAGTCCTCTTGACTTCACTTCCTGTCTGGTGTCTGAGCGAGACTCTGAGAGTGTGTGGCTCCCTCTGAACGCCTCTGAAAACACACCGTGTTCCTCACAATCAGCCGACCTCAACAATAATCTCCTAGAGAGCGTGCACAAGGAGCTCCAGACGTGTTTGTGGGACACTGGCAGACGGACGCAGAGGAAGCAGCCTCGTCCCACCCGCAGCCCTGACCCGCAGGACCCTGAGGTGCAGGGAGTGACCTTCAGCATGGCCCCGCAGCTGGACGCTGGTCAGAGCCGACTCGTCATCACCTCCAACTACAGGTGGAGCGTCTGAGGGGTGAGTGTGGTGTGTTTCTGCTCTGGAGGTTGATGATGTGTCATCCTCTGCTCAGTGAAGAGATCCAGCGCTGGAGGAGGAGCAGGAGCAGCCGCAGCCGGACACAGAGGAGCAGCTCCGAGGAGGAGAGCGACTGCTGCGGTGTGTCCCGTCAGTACTGCACCCCGGCACCAGAGGGCATCACACACACACTCACACACACACTCTACACACACTCTCTCACACACACACTACTCGTCACTGGTGCTCGTGCTGAAAGTGTTAAAGCTGAGTGTAAGCGCAGTGTTTGTGCTCCAGACATGAATGATTCTCAGGGATGTAGATTTGATTTTGAAATAAAAGCAAAAATCCCCCACTTTGCATTTATGATATAATTTTATGTCATCTAAACCCTTTATTTATAGATATTGTAGACCACTCACTCATGAATGGAGTTTATATAATGACACAATTTTAATGTAAACATTAGAATGTAGTTTTCTGTAATTTATGACATTTAAACAGGTATGCGTTTCTTTCTTCTGTTGAACACAAAAGAAGATATTTTGAAGAATGTTGTTAACCAAATAGTTGACCGTAGCCATTGACCGTATTTTTTATTTTTTTTTATCATACAATGGAAGTCAATGGGTGCCGTCGACTGTTTGGCTACCAACATTCTTCAGAATGTCTTCTTTAATGTTCTTTAATATAGAGTTGTGGAACAGTTTGAGGATGAGTAAAGGGTGAGAGATTTCTTTATTTTTGAGTGAATTGTCCCTGGACTCGTGTTTGGAGTTTTCGGGTCCCTCAGAAGAAATGGCTTCAGTTCGTCGCAGTGGTTCTAGTGAAAGCAGTCCTGGTTGTGTTCTGTGTTCTCAGGGAGTAAGATGTGTGCGTCGTGCTGCACGAGGAAGACTCCTCTCTGGAGAGACGCTGAGGACGGGACGCCGCTCTGTAACGCCTGTGGCATCAGGTGCTCTCCTGCTCTCCTCACGCTTAGTCTAAAGATTTTTATACTCACTCTTCATTTATTCTTCTAATAAGGCCTGATCTAGTGCTCTGGTGGTTTGGGCAGGTATAAGAAGTACCGCGTGCGCTGTCAGCAGTGCTGGAACATCCCCAAGAAGGAGGCAAACACACAGTCCTCGTGTCAGAGATGCGGCGAGGTCCTGAAGCTGAAGTGATGGGACACTCATGCGCTCCTGACGTCTCTGAAAATGGTTAGTTCCTGTAGATGGACTGATGAAACCCAAACATGACCATTGACTGTTCACTTATTTAATTCACACATTCTTCCTCTTGTTTTGTGAAAATTAACTATTTATTCATGGTTTGTGTATTTTCTTTGGTCTGATTTGTGTTAGCACTGGCTGTGTTTCTGTTCAGAGGTCTTCTGTGCTGGAATTCAATATTAAATTGTATTTATAGTGCTCTATTGTCAGTGCTTTTTTAAGCATTATTACGTAGATCCTTTGTCATCTGATTAACGGGTCAGTCATATTATATACACAGATTAATATGAATGTTTGTTCTCTAATGATGGACGTAAGTGTGATCAGATCAGCTGTACGTTTCTGAGTCGAGTCTCAGACGTCCTGCTGTTGATGTGATGATACTGGAGTCTGATTATTATGGAAGCTCTTCACTGGTGGTCTCTTCGGTGATGCTGCAGGTTCTGCTGTGGTTTTGGTCACAAGGCTTCGCTGAATCTGTCTGTGATTCGCCTGTAACTGGTTTGATCAGAGTCTTGTTTGGTGAGAGATGAAGAAGCAGATCTGCTGTGATTGTGTTTGTTGTGATATTTCTGTGCGTCTCAATCTGTGGTATTTCTGCTTATTTAGATTAGGGTTTAATGGTGATCGGGGAAAATGTAAGAGGACAATTATATTTAAATGTTTTTGTGTTCACTCCCAAAAACTCTGCGTCCAAGGACAAAATATAGTTTAGTTCAAATATTTAACCAATGGAAATCATTCAAACGTTGAGCTGAGTAACAGGAGATGTGTCTCCAGCAGGACGCTTGTCTCTAACACACACACACACACACACACACACGAGGAAACGGAGTGTGTTCTTCCTGAAGGGTCAAGACTGATGTGCGTCAATATCACGAATAATAAAATGTGACCGTAATACCAGAGCAAACACTCAGTTGAATATTGAAGCGCATGAATGAGTCCGTAGATCTGTAATGTTCAAGTCGTCTTGGCTTTACACTGACCGCTGTGTCTCACACAAACCTTTGATTCGATGCGTGACGTCACAACATTGCAGAAGTCAGACTCCGTGTAACACACTACAAGTAACACACGTTACCATATCATATTACTTTTTCAAAGAAACTAGTAAAGTAACATTACTTTTTAATTAAGAAGGAAATATCTGAGTTACTTTTTCAAATAAGTAACTGCAGTTACTTTGTCAGATTCAGTATTCTGCTAAATAAAAATATTCAGAATATAATACAAACCTGCAATAACTAAATATTAAAAGACATTTATAGTTTTATTTAATAGCATTTTATCAACCAATTTCTTCGCTACTGACCTTTGAGCTAATTCAAACATACTAATTAGTATATACTGTTTTATTTGTGTTCTTGCTGAATCGTGTTGAACTTTCTTCCCCTGCGTCATATTCTTCATGTGATTAGATCTACTGTACAGAAGAGAATTCACATTTCCTTCAGCCTGATCCGCATTCACTTCACTTCTGGTGTGAAACGGCTTTTATATTTGTAAAATTACTTTTTTTTATATTAAAAACAAACAAACAAGCCCTGCCCGGATTTAAAAAGTAACTCAAAACTGCGTAATGCATTACTTTCCATAAAAAGTAACTAAGTAACATTAAGTCACTTTTTTTAGGGAGTAACACAATATTGTAATGCATTAGTTTTAAAAGGAACATTACCCAACACTGGTCATATTTACAGTTCAGCTGCAAGAAATGCTCTTTATGAACTGAGAAAAACATTTTTATCTCTGACGTTTGTGGTGTGTTTCATAGTTTAATGAATCCATGATCTCAGGCGATCAAGAACAATATGATTCCTCATGATCTCTGCACTTTAAATCATTCACTATTGTCTTTGTCTGAGTATGCTGTAGTCCTGAACTCTTGGAATGAAGCTGAAGTGGCCTGTCAATCAGAAACCCGGCGGCGCATTAAGAGATGAGTTATGAATAATGAGCATTCGTGCGCTCACACCTGTGACCACGGCACATATATCCTGTTTGGAAAATGGCCGACGCTGTCGCTGAAGCCTTCGACATCAAGCCTCCCGCCCTCCAGCGCTCCAGCAGGAAGTGTGGACAGGAAACAGCTGTTCCTGACATCCTCCCTCTGCTGCTCCAGGTGCATCCTGGGTACTCTGCGCTCAGCGGCGTGGACACATCTCTATCTGTGAGCGTGGGCTCGTGTTCACCGGCCGCTGACGGATCTCGGTGATGATTGTGTTCAGACGCTCTGCTGAATATGTGGAGGATTCTCGCTGTGTTTCACGCTCAAGCAGCGGCGCGTGACGGATATATTTAATCACACATGCAGGTGTGAGCACAGCAATGGTTTCTGCATATTATCAAACCGCATTATGTGTGCGAGTTCATTTAGTCCAAGAGAGCAGATTCATGAGTTCAGTTTTTTTTTCGTTGTAATGAATTACTTCCTGCCAAACTGACAGTTATCCGTTATCACATGTGATACTTGAAATCAAAATGTTTGAACACTGTGCTCCAAATCATGTTTTGTAAGAATAAAGATAACTAGATTTCTTAGTTTTTCTGAAGCTGAAGGGAGAGTTGTTTTGTTCGTGTCGATCTCAGCAGTGCTCGGGGGTTGAGGCTGGTTGCCGGGGTGTTGCTAAGGGGTTACTGAGGTATTCTGAGTGGTTTCTAGGGCATTGCAAGAACGTCTTGAAAGTCTGTTAGTGTGTGTGTGTGATGCCAGATTTCCTCTGTAACCGTCCACAATGTTTCAAGTGTGTGACAATTATTTAATAATATATCGACTTATCACACAATGTATGTGTGGATGACCTCAATCAGTTTTGGTGACGCCATATATCAGCCATTATATATAATAAAAAAATCTACATACCACAGTTATTTGTGCATTTTACTTTTTTTCTACTATTGTTACATGGCACTTTGTTAGAAAATGTTCAGCAAATGTTCAAGGCAGTTCATCATGGAATTCACTGGGGTGGTGTTGGTGTAGTGGATGAGACCGTGCCTTTGGTGTGAGAGACACGGGTTCGAATCCACTGAGACACCAATGTGTCCCTGAGCAAAACACTTAACCCCTAGTTGCTCCAGAGGCATGTGACCTCTGACATATATAGCAATTGTAAGTAGCTTTGGATAAAAGCGTCTGCTAAATAAATAAATGTAAATTCAGTGATGTCATCTCTGTTCAGTTAAATAGTGTCTGTTTTTATTTGCAATCAAGTCAATGATATCGCTGTAGATGAAGTGACCCCAACTAAGCAAGCCAGAGGCGACAGCGGCAAGGAACCGAAACTCCATCGGTGACAGAATGGAGAATGGAAAACCTTGGGAGAAACCAGGCTCAGTTGGGGGTCAGTTCTCCTCTGACCAGACGAAACCAGTAGTTCAATTCCAGGCTGCAGCAAAGTCAGATTGTGCAGAAGAATCATCTGTTTCCTGTGGTCTTGTCCTGGTGCTCCTCTGAGACAAGGTCTTTACAGGGGATCTGTATCTGGGCTCTAGTTGTCCTGGTCTCCGCTGTCTTTCAGGGATGTAGAGGTCCTTTCTAGGTGCTGATCCACCATCTGGTCTGGATACGTACTGGATCCGGGTGACTGCAGTGACCCTCTGATCTGGACACAGACTGGATCTGGTGGCTACGGTGACCTCGGAATAAGAAAGAAACAGACTAATATTAGCGTAGATGCCATTCTTCTAATGATGTAGCAAGTACATCGGGTGTTATGTGAAGTGTTTCCGGTTCCGGTTTACCTAATTAATGCAGCCTAAAAATCCTTTAACGGATTTGGATATTAAAAGCATATTAGTATGTTATGTGTAAGCCAGGTTAAAGAGATGGGTCTTTAATCTAGATTTAAACTGCAAGAGTGTGTCTGCCTCCCGAACAATGTTAGGTAGGCTATTCCAGAGTTTAGGCGCCAAATAGGAAAAGGATCTGCCGCCCGCAGTTGATTTTGATATTCTAGGTATTATCAAATTGCCTGAGTTTTGAGAACGTAGCGGACGTAGAAGATTATAATGTAAAAGGAGCTCATTCAAATGCTGAGGTGCTAAACCATTCAGGGCTTTATAAGTAATAAGCAATATTTTAAAATCTATACAATTTTCAGTAGCACTTTATTTTACAGTCCTGTTCCTCATGTACATACTATGTACTTATTATAGTAATTACAATAACTATGTAATAACTAGATACTAACCCTGAACCTACCCCTAAACCTAACCCTACCCCATGTAGTTACCCTTTATTACCAGAACCTTCTTAGATAAATACACTGTAAGTACACTATAAGTACATGTTAGTACACGTACTGTAAAATAAAGTGCAACCCAATGTTAGGGATAGGGAGCCAGTGCAGTGTGGACAGGACCGGGCTAATATGGTCATACTTCCTGGTTCTAGTAAGAACTCTTGCTGCTGCATTTTGGACTAGCTGTAGTTTGTTTACCAAGCGTGCAGAACAACCACCCAATAAAGCATTACAATAATCTAACCTTGAAGTCATAAATGCATGGATTAACATTTCTGCATTTGACATTGAGAGCATAGGCCGTAATTTAGATATATTTTTGAGATGGAAAAAAGCAGTTTTACAAATGCTAGAAACGTGGCTTTCTAAGGAAAGATTGCGATCAAGTAGCACACCTAGGTTCCTAACTGATGACGAAGAATTGACAGAGCAACCACAACTGCGGAAGTCGTGGCCTAGTGGTTCGAGAGTTTGACTCCTAACCCTAGGGTTATGGGTTTGAGTCTCAGGCTGGCAATATCATGACAGGTGCCCTTGATCAAGGCACTGAACCCCCAACTGCTCCCCGGTCACCGCAGCATAAATGGCTGCCCACTGCTCCGGATGATATCTCCCAAGGGTAACATATAAAGTGTGAAGAGTAGCGGCCCTAGTACTGAGTCTTGAGGTACTCCATACTGCACTTGTGATCGATATGATACATCTTCATTCACTGCTACGAACTGATGGCGGTCATATAAGTACGATTTAAACCATGTTAATGCACTTCCACTGATGCCAACAAAGTGTTCAAGTCTATGCAAAAGAATGCTGTGGTCAATAGTGTTGAACACAGCACTAAGATCCATATACACTATATATATATATATATCCTAATGACAATGAGGAATTAATAATAGTCAAAAGAGGATCTATGACTTCTGGAATCTATGACACACTCACTCGTGTGTGTTTTTTTGTAAAGTGTGTTCATCCCATAGGTGTAATGGTTTTTATACTGTAGAAACTGTATATTCTATGTCCCTTCACCAACCCTACACCTAACCCTAACCCTCACAGGAAACTTTGTGCAGCTTTACTTTCTCAAAAAAACTAATTCTGTATGATTTATAAGTGTTTTGAAAAATGGGGACATGGGTTATGTCCTCATAAGTCACCCTCTCCTTGTAATACCTGTGTCATACCCATGTCATTATACAGAGTTGTACACACACACACACACAACCCCCCCAACACACACACACACTCTCTCTCTCTCACACACACACACACACACACACACAAACGCTCACACACATGCATACGCTCACACACACGCAGACACTCACTCACACACACATGCGCACCTACACTCACACATGCACACACACATACACACTCATACACACACTTATTGCCCTAAACAATTAAGCCTCACAGATCTGTATCTCTGACACACAATAGTGTTTACATGGATGGAGGAAATGTGTCTCAAACACAAGTGCGAGTTAGCAAGAGACGATTGTATATTGTACATGAAGTGTGTGTGTGTTGACGTAATTTTCTCTCTTGTCCTCTTCATAACCCTCTGTCTGCTGTTCAGATCATTTACACAGATGAAAAGTGATTATCCATGAAACACACACACACACACACACACAGAGTCATTTATTGCTGCTTTGTTGTTGCGTGTGTTAAGATAGATGGACAATACAGGCGACTTTTGTTTGAAACAATTGCTAAGATTTCTTCCCTCATAAGGAAACACTCGCTGCTATAATTACCATCAGTTTGACTTTCACACAGAGAGCTGATCGAGTCTGAGATCAGGAGCAGATTCATCACAACGGCTGATTTACAGACGTCTTTCTGAATGCATTTATCTAATTGTGTGAAATGGGTTATGATCACAGGTCTGTCTGTTGTTTACATGTGGACTGGGGCTAGTTGTCACACTGGTAGTGACAGTGAGTTTCTGTATAGACTGTAAAGAAATCTACTGAATATCTCCTGGTATATTGGTCTGATACTGTCTCCTGTTTGTGGATGAAGCACTAAAAGGCCAAGGTTTTGAGTTCCTGACCCCACTGCAGTGTCCAGTAAGAGGTGCTATGATTCTGGACTCTGGCCCTTCAGGATCGAGTTTGGTGACCCCTGGTGTAGAGTAAATGTGATGATACTTGAAGCAACTTTTTGAGCAATGTTACCGTCAAACGGCAAGCAGGTTAGATAAAAACTCCTAATCTGCTGATTATTAATAGTTAGTAAGGTAGTTGTTCAGTTTAGTTATGGAGTGGATTAAGAAATCTAAAATATGGTCATGCAGAATAAGGCATTAATATGTGCTTTACAACTACAAATATTGCAATATGATAGTAATATGCATGCAAATAAGCAGCTAGTTAGTAGAGATAATTGGTCTTTAAAATGTTACCAAATAATCAAATCCGTCAGTTTAAAGGAACAAATTGTTTTAAATAAACAAGGGCAGATTGACTCTTGAAGCTCCATCGTGTTTGTGACTGAACACTGAAGACTGTCGCATGTATTTTTGGAAATGGAGAGAAGCATTTCTCAGTGCGGTTAAAACTCTTCGTCTTAATTTAACACTGAGGCAAATCTCCACAGACGTGACGGCGAATTGGAGTCAACCGACCGTAACACAGCTGCTATACATACACACACACACTCATATACACTCACACACACACACACACACACACACACACACACACACACACACTCATACACACACACATACACACACACACTCACGCACACACACACACACACACACACACACACACACACACACACACACACACACACTCATACACACACATACTCACTCACACACTCACACAACACACTCACACACACACACACACACACACACACATGTTTGTCTTTGTGTAAAGTGTGTTCATCCCATAGGTGTAATGGTTTTTATTCTGTACAAACTGTATATTCTATGGTCCTTCACCAACCCTACACCTAACCCTAACCCTCACAGGAAACTTTGTGCATTTTTACTTTCTCAAAAAAACTCATTCTGTATGATTTATAAGTGTTTTGAAAAATGGGGACATGGGTTATGTGCTCATAAGTCACCCTCTCCTTGTAATACCTGTGTCATACCCATGACATTATACACACACACACACACAGTGACTAGATGAGACTATATCTGTGATGCTGGACTGATTCTTCATATGATTATTTTAATGTGATTAATGTTGTTTAATTGTTTTCATGATAAAACCAATTGTATTTAATTCACTAATAATTTAATGCAGTTTTAGGTGTTTATGCACACAATTAAACTCACTACACAACAGGTGCATGAACACATACATTAGTTCTAATGATAATGAATCCAGATGATTCTAAATGCTTAATTAGCAGAAAGGCACCCAAACGATGTCCACACACAGTCTCTCAGTAGAGTCTCACCTGTCTTCAGTCTCTTCATGTTTCATTCACAGAAGATCAAGTAAATCAATGTGCAATGTGATTCGTCATGTCACCCTTATTTTATTTTTTATTTTATTTTTTTACATCTTTTTTTATATCTATTTTTATATATCTATTGCTTTTCTAGTAAATTGACAATACATGTTAGTGTTAACTTACTGATAAACCATGATTTCTGTGTGAAATGTTGCTACTCTGATTTTAACCTCAGATAGGTGTGTGTGTGTGTGTGTGTGTGTGTGTGTGTGTGTCAGTTAGTGAATCAGATCAAAGTGTTTGTGGAGCTGTGCAGTGAGGCCTGAGATGAAGATGTGTTCATGAAGAGTTTCAACTTTGCAGTTTCTGACTGTTTCCACTCAAACTCCAAAAGAACAGAATAAATGTTGCTTGACTTGTTTATATATTTCAGTTTGACTGTGTGAGAGAGAACTTTTACAATGTTATTCAATCATGATGTAAGTTGTGCTTCCTTTTGGTCGAGATCCAAGAACCTTCAGTGTCTGAGGCTGACCAGAGAGAGAGAGAGAGACGGGTGGGGGGGCTCTTATCTCATGCCTGCAGGCACTTTTTTTTACTCTTATCAACATCACCATATTGTACAAGTACATCCTCCTGTCCAGCAGAGAGCGGAAAGCTCTCTCTCTCTCTCTCTCTCTCTCTCTCTCTCTCTCTGTCTCTCTCTCTCTCTCTCTCTCTCTCTCTCTCTCTCGCCCAACACTAGTTCAGCTCAACTGGTATCCAACTAGAGCACCATGTCTGATGGTGATGGGTGGGGGGGCTGATGGAGAGAGAGACGGCACACGTGCATCACTTCTACATCAGTGCGTGTTCCAGTCGTCCGTCGTTCCTGCAGTGAGGTCATCTCTCCAGATCTCTGGTCTCCACTGAACGCTGGAGAAACTTGTGGAGAACAGCACTCAGGAACAGGAAGGAAGAGCGAGGAGACGTGTGGAGGAGAGCGAGGGTGCAATCGCTTCACAGACGGAGTGAACGAAGACAACAGAGAAAGTGACCACAAACACGGTGAGTGACCGACGAGATCTCAGACCGCAGCAGACGCTTGTTTGTCAGATCACCACTGATTCTATTCTCCGCTTACTCTTCATAAGCAATGCTGACACTCGGGATAACTTCATACACTTATTCAGAACTACTGACACACATCTTGGATATAACATACGAACAAACTCATTTGCGAATCATAAAGTTCTTGTAAGCTGACATGGACGTTAAAGACTCGACGACTGAATCAGACATTTGGAAAGAGAGAGAAATGTCGGAGGAGCGGTTGGAAGAAACGTGACCCATGAAAAGCGTGATGTTTCCTGCGAGTGAGCATCTGAAGACACATGGAGCTAACAGAAGGTCAAGTGTATGTTTTGTTAAGGATCAGACTGGAGTAGACTGTTATGAAAAATAAAGTTCATTAAACTGGACAGAAAGAGGAACCAAATGTGAGGAATAACAGCCGACATTTAAAAGAGGGAAACATGAAGGAAATCCTTTGCAGAAGCATGTATTAAATCGCTCTCTCTGTGTGTGAGGATGTTCATTGATCATGTCTATCAAAGCAATAGATTCATCGATCAATCAGTGACTCACATCAGAACTAATGGTTAGAGAGCAGGACGACTGACGTGTGATCTTTGCATAATACAACACAAGCGAGCACTGTTAGCAGCTGTTGCTGGAGAACTCAGAAAAGCGGATACTCATTTGTTGTTTTGGTTGACATTTGTACCAAATGCAGAAAGACTTTTGAGATTTCTTACTCCTTCCTCAGATGAGCTGTCATGTCCACTACATTATCTTCTGTTCTCTTTGATACAGTGAATGTTTTAGCAGTGAATGTGTTTGTGTGAACTGAACTTGATGAAATGCTCGATAATTGTGACTCATACAATGTATTGTTGTCCGTTTCTACAAATATCCCTGTGATACTGATGACTGCTTCTGTGCTGCTTCTGGACACACATTACATACTAGCTACTGACCAGTGGTAGTTCAAAGGTGTTTACAAGGTGTAGTGAACTTTTCTTGATTTGGCAAGCTGTTTTGAAATCCAAAAACCAAGTCCAGTTTATTTGTAGTTTGTTTCAGGAGTTCAAAACAACCAAATGTAACTTTCCGAAAAAGCTTGCTTCATACGGCAAACTCAAACTTAGCCCTGGCCTGTTTTTGTTTGAAATGAAGTCACACTAGTTTGTTCTTCATACACTGGGGACATTATATTATCATAATGTGACTTCAGAAGCTCCTGCCTGTTTGAAACCAAACTGTTTTGTTGTTTCAGGACCATACAGAAGCAGATTATTCTGCAGAATTCCACACGAGGAGCGATGAGAAGAATCTGAGAACATCAGGAGAACTCCTCAATCTCAGATCATGATGGAGAAGAGTGATCCGCCCGTCTCGCCCTCCTCACCGTCTCCATCTGTCCTCCAGCACATCAGCCCTGCTCGCATGAGTTCACCTGATGCTAACACGGCTCGTGACGCAGAGAGCCGAACAGACACCACGGCCAGCGCAGCGGAACCAGAGGCCATCGGAGCCGAGACGGACCAGACGACACCTCCCCGGCCGAGCCCCCCCGTCACATCCACAGAGTCGAGTGGAGAGTGTGTGTCCTCATCCTCCTCGTCCTCGACCTCCCTCCCTCCCAACATCCCGGTCATCAGCCTGGCTCACAGTAAACCCCCCCTGCCTCCCCTGTCCATGCTGTCGGCCCCACTGAGGGCCCTGCACCCCGCTCCTCGCCTCCCGCACGGCCCCCCCGAGCTGAGACTGGCACACCTGTCCTCACTGTCCAGCCCTGGACCCCCTGCGGCCCTCCTGCCTCCACCCTTCCTGCAGACACACCCCTTCATCAGCAGGTGAGGCCAGTTCACACCCACAACTGATAACACTCTTATATTCCTTCATATGACCAGAAGAAAGAACTTTTCTCCATTTGTGAGTTTCGTGGTGGGAATAAATCAGCACCTGAGTGATTGAGTGTTGCTATGAGGTTGCTAGGGTGTGCTGGTGGCCACTAGGATGTTCCTGTGTTCTGGGTTGGTTAAAGGGTTCTTCAGCTGTTTTCTGGTGCATCTGGTCAGCACTCTCTCCTCATCAACACATGATTTGAGGAATCATTCATTTTAATGCGTTTTGACTGTTAATTTACACGAGAATGGTGTTTTTGGGGACTGAAAATGCATAATTTTGAAAACTGTTTTCAAAGTGCATGTTTTTGAAAATGACACCGTTATCTTTTCCGTGTAAACACCCAAAACGGGATTGAAAACGTAGATGTTATGTGCATGTGTAGTGCGTTTTAGGTATGTAGACATGCGCAGTACTTATTTTCAAGGCAAGCCAAGTCCGAACAAACAGTGGTGGAGTACATGGTCCTGTTGTTCCTGTTTAAGAGTCTGCTAACGCTTCTTCAGCAAAGTGTGGATTTACTTCACCAATATTACAACCAACAGTGGAGACGCATCATATACAACATATAATTATCACTTCCCTACAGGTACTGTTTACTAACAAGGTGACTGCGCCAACTACTGGCCTGGCATACGTAATACAGCGTTTTTGGACATTTTCACGGATATGTGTAAAAGTGAAACGTTTTGAAAACGTGTATGTGCAAGGGGAAAACTTTTCCATTTTTGACTACACCGTTGTCATGTAAACGTAGCCTGACTTAGCATCAGAGTAAAGAAAAAAATATGCTAGGTTCTCTTGTAGACCAGTGACTTGCTGAACCTCAGTATATCTACAGCTTGGTCTTTTACTTCCTTTAGTCTCAGTTTTGTCTGTGCTGCAGAAAGAATTAAATCAGATCAATCTGAGCTGTACGGCTGTAATGAGAACAAACCTGTGACCGTCATGTTTGTCCAATCAGTCACAGATGGTCATCAAACTCTCAGGACTGCTTTTATAGATTAGTTTTTTCCTCATTCATCTCCTTATGTTGCAGTGTTTTCTCTTTTCTCTCTCAGCTCTTTCCTTGGACCATCTGGGAGCTTTGGGATCTTCGGGAACGCTCGTATGAAGAGACGGCCCTCCACACACTTCGAACTGGATCTCAATGATGGTACATCATTTCATTCATGGATGTGTAACTTACTGTGAAGAGACCGATGTACAGTTTTTACTCTCTTCTCAAGCCTTGGTTCATCATTGCCATAGATGAAACCATATGAATCCAGCATGTGTTGATGCTCCAGCTGTATCTCTTGTGTGGTTTTCCTTCAGGTCCTCCTCAGAAGTTGGCTCGGCGTGTCTTCACTAACAGCCGCGAACGCTGGCGGCAACAGAACGTAAATGGTGCGTTCTCTGAGCTTCGGAAACTCATCCCGACCCACCCGCCTGACAAGAAGCTCAGCAAGAACGAGATCCTGCGCCTCGCCATGAAGTACATCAACTTCCTCGTCCAGCTGCTGAATGACCAGACGAGTGACCAGGTGTGTAAAGGCACGACGGAGGGTCAGGAGCGCCGGAAGAAGGATGGAAGTGAAGCTTTGGGAAACAGCAGCTCTCCGTCCCGTAAAAACAGAGACTCCACGGACTCCATGACGGTGCTGACGGCGTCGTCGGGCTCCAGTTGTTGCGGTGACACGGACAGCGAGGAGAGCACGGGTCCACGGACCTGCGGCATCGAGACGAAACACGGCAGCAGCGGAATCACGGAGAAGGTTCAGGAACAGATCCTAGCAGTCACAGCGAGTAACTACCAGCGGTGACCAGCACTAACCAACCTCGAACTGACACGCATATAAACTCTCATAGAAATCTTGTGTGGAATGACCCATATTTACTTTTTGTACATTTTTGGATTGGGTTTAATCTTGGCTTGTATTCTGGATCCATGTTTCATGTGTTGAGTTAGCCGTGTCACGTGGTTCTTCATGTCTGCAACTTCTCCATTTAATTTCCTCTCACTGATATTTCAAGGAGTTGTACGTGCGGCTCAGTCAGGGAATAAATAGAGTTTGTGGGTTCCTGGTGTACCTCGGACATCACATCTACCACTGTCTAAAGCATTCTGACGGGATTATTTAATAATGTATTCATCTTTTGAAAGCATGAATGCTAAATGGAGTGAAATGGAGACTTGCTGGTTCAGTGTTCCTCTGTCTTGGTTCCCGTGGACATCTGAAGACCTGCAGCATCTTCAGGAGAATCTGATGGGGAATGTTCTGAATGCAGCTCACATCACACTCTGATCACAGTCTGCTCTGGATTATCTTTGTTTGCTCTGTCTGTAAGAAGATGTAATTATATGGCTTGCATTCAACTGATTTTGGTCTGAATAAATTAAACATGATCGTTTCAGATTTTTGTCTAGTTTTCACTTCCCAATAAATGTAGGAAGCTTTTAGCACGGGTGCAACATAATGAAGAGCAAGGGATGAGCCAATGCTATCTCACGACCAATTTGTACGTATTTTACGAGGTGGATTATTTGTACGAATTTGTAGGACCTCACTTGTACAATTATATATGATTCGTCTAAACCCCAGTGACGGTTAGTTTTAGGGGCGAGGTTAGGTGTAGGTCATTCGTACAATTTCATACGAATTGTGCAACTCGTAAAATACGTACGATTTGGCAACAATCATATGAATTTGTACGAGTGTGGTCGTATGAATTTGTACGAATAAGCCACCTTGTGAAAAATGTATGAATTGCCGTGAGATCGGGTTGAATGAACATTACGCGTGTAAGTGATCCACAGACGATGATAGGAAATGTAGTTTTGAGGCAGAAGCCTGAGTTTACGAACTGGCTAAATGTGTTTTAGCTGCACTGCTGTTCTTCATCAACACAACACAACTATAAACACAATGAACTTTGTTCTGAGTGAATCTGACTGGTTGCTATGTTATTGTCCATTTCTTTTTAATAGTACAGTCAGTCATTGGAGGGTAAACGTTGCTTCAACCAGTCAAGTGCTCACTAACTCCGCTGATGCTGTAAAACTCTTGTTTTATTGCATGCAGTGCTGCAGCGGAGGGTCAGTGTCTGCGTCTGTTCTCGACTCGTTCTCCAGGGTCAACATGTCTTCTGCACTTATTGTGTCCCTCGGAGCAGATGGGACATCCTCTGGTCCTTGTGTGATGAGGATTTTCCAAGATTTTTCAGCACAGAGTACTGGGACAGGAAAATAATTTTGTTTAAAAAAAGGCCCGTCCTGTAGCCGGATGCAGTTTATCCATGACAGAGCCGTGAGAATACAAGCGCATGGAAAAACTGTGATGCTGTTCAGCCATGCTGGCCGAGCTGTTTTTCCCACTGCAGCTGTGGCAGCGGGAGTGTGTGGGGTCAGAGGTCAGCTGTGGGTTTGACTGCTTCTCGTCTCTCTCATCATATCAGGTGTCCAGGAAGCGCCTACAGTTGATGCTGTCTCATCGCCAGCCAACCGACTTCCTGACACGGACCGCTGGTGGCAGCACAGTTATGAAAAGGTGGGAAGAAAGAAAAAGTGAAAATCATCCTCTCCATTTCAGCTCATCCGTCAAACGCACACACTCCTGAGAACCGCATGGCAGGAAGGGAAACTTGCATAACACTAATTCACGGTTGAATGACACGCCACAAATGCCAGAGTGGGCCTCAGGACGCGGCGTGTCACACATAACGGGACGCACACACGTAGTTCAGGGATATGTGAGTGTTTCCCGTCTCTCTGTGCTCTGATACCGAGGCCTCTGGGGGGGGGGGGTAGACGGCTGGTGTGAGACACCGAGATAAAACCCCCCTGATGCCCCTGGAGCAGGGCATTGTGGGTACCACACCCTCTTCTCTGGCACTGCGCACGGCCACCTGCACGGTTTCATCATGCCTGCAGTGGTTGCCGCGGTTACGACATCCCTGATGACACGGAGCACTTCCTCTGGCCAAGGTCACACACACACACACACACACACAAACAGACACACACACACACACACTCACTGGTTGGGTAACACTGTACTGTATGTGTAAGAACACCAGTGTTAGTGAAGTCTGGACACATGACACTTACTGTTAACCTGCCGAAATGATGCTGAATGTTCATTTTGGAGACTAATGCAAATATAATTGTGCTTTTGAATTTCACTTAAAAAATAAAATTGAATAAAAATGGTATGAGTGAGCATCAACAACATTATTGGAACTGCAGGACACAACATCCACCCACATGAAGAAGATCAAAGATAGAAGTTTGGTAACACTTTATTTTAAGGTGTCCTTGTTACACGTTACAGTTATTTACTATTATAATAATTAATTATGCATAACTGCATGCAAGTAACCCTAATCTGAACCCTAACCTCATAGTAAGTACATGTATTTAATATTACTCCGCATTTAAATATATAATTACACTGTAACAAGGACACAAGTGTAACCCACTTTATTTTACAGTCCTGTTCCACATGTACATATAATGTCATTCTTATAGTGATTACCCTAACCCTAACCCTAACTGAGTAATAACTAGGTACTAACCTTAAACTTAACCCTAACCCTAACCCAGTTATTTATATTACCATTACTTTTCTAAGTACACATACTGTAAAACAAAGTACCATCAAAAGTTTTAATGTAACACTTTGTCACACCAAAATGACCAGCATGTGATTTTTATTGAAAGCTTCACACACATCAGATCTCAGAGGATCACTGCAGTCCTTTAGATCTTCAGCTTTGAACCAGGTTTGAAGCTCCTTACTACACATTACCATTGTTCTTAAAGTGTAAATATGACTTGTTTACATCACAAAATTATAAATATTCCCCAGTCAGTCTGGAACATGTATAGTGATAAATTACAAACTCTCCCTTTATTCCTTTCAAGAACAGAAAAAAAATGTTTTTTGGTGTATGTATAGTTACACAATTGGAAAATACAATGAACAGACTCACTGTTGAAACCGATTTGCTCTTGTGTTTATGAAACTCTTGTTGAAGAATCAGTATGTACAGCACATTCAATTTTGAGTTTGTACGGACTAATATGATACAAGAACAACAACCACTGAGTTATTTTACAGTTCAAACTGATTCTCCAGAGCAGTTCACACTGTCTGTCATCTGTCATCACTCAGTTTTTTGTTTAATGAGCCTCCGTCTCCCGACCTCAGTGACCACAGAGCCCAGCACTGCCCCTACAGCGCCTCCTACAGCTCCAGCGAGGAACACTCCCAGCGCCGCTCCGGTCAGAGCTCCCACGGCCAGCAGCTTGGGCACACGTCCCGCACACGAGCTCGTCGTCTCCCACACGGAGCGGAGCAGCGACGGAGCCGGTGCAGCTGAGTCCAGACGGTTGCTCTTCACCGTGGACGTCACTTCCTCCTCTTCCTCTTTCAGAGCATCCAGAGAGTGAGGCAGGCTCTGTCTGTCTCTGTCACGTGGTCGGTCTCTCCTCACAGTCGAGCTCTCCTCCTGGTTCTGCTGGTGGAGCGAGCAGCTGTAGAAATCTCCTCCGCTCTCCTTCACCGTCTGCTGCACCTTCTCCAGAAGCTCCTTCACGCTGCTGCTCTGCTGTCCGGCTGTGTTCCCACGCTGCAAGACATGGTAGCGATCGCCGCATCTCTGCACCAGCTCCAGCATCTCTGGCCGTTGGGAGGTGATGTACGCCTCCACCTTCTCCACGGCCTCCGCCCCCCCCGGCAGCAGCTCCGAGCGCGTGAAGAGGACGATCGTGTGCCGGCGGACGGCGTCAGGTCCGAATACGCCCTCCAGTGCGCTCAGGGCCGGCAGCTCGGAACGAGCGGGTTGGTCAACAGGGACGCAGAGCAGGAATGCATGAGGGCCCGGGGCCAACAGAGCCACACATGAAGAGATCTGAGCTTTCACCTCCTCAGGAGAACTCTCTGACTGAAACCAGTCCGGTGTATCCACCACTGACACCTGAAGGAGACAGAAACAAGCTTTGATCCCGTGTGTCCTTCAAACACACGGTCACTCAGCTGGAGAACTGTGTAATACTGACCCGTGTGTCCTCCACCAGCGCTCGGCCCTTCACACACCGCTGAGAGCCCGCCGCCAGATCAAACTCCTCACGACCCAGAATGATGTTCCCGGCCGCACTCTTCCCAGAACCACGGCGTCCCAGCAGAACCAACCTCAGCTCAGGTAGAGAAGAGTCATCCAGAGGATCAGAGGAGGAATATGATGATACAGGAGAGAGAGTTTCACTGTCGTCCGAAACCTTCTTAAAAGTGTGATGGACTAGAATGAGAAACATAATTAAACGTCAGTGTCAGTTTTCACAAACTGGTTAGTCCAGGGTTCAGTCCAGTAGATTCTATCTCCAGCACACTTGCCTGGAGGTTTCTATAACCCTGAAGACCTTGCTTAGCTGAATCAGGTGTGTTTAGTTAAGGTCAGAGCTGAACTCTGCAGCCCCTTGGCCCTCCAGCAACAGGTTTGGACACCCCTGGATTAGTGTGTACTAGTGTGCATGTGTGTGACATTCTGCAGTGTTTGTGCTCCAGACGTTATGTGTCTTGTTGAGGAGAGGTTAGGGCTAGCCTAGGTGTTACATAACCCTAACCTTAAAATGACTAGGAGCACCAAATCCCACAGATGCTCGCCCGAGCCGGGAGATTACAGACCAGATCACAGAGTCTCTTTTAGTTATAAGTGAACATAATATGAACCTACTGGTGTTGACGAAGCTCTGGCTGTACTGGACCTCGGGCACCTCCATCATCTGACTGAGAATAGCTCCCTCTAGAGTCACACACAAATATAACATCTTATAAATGAGAATCATTTCAAGCATACAATTCTTTTGTCTTCCAACTGGCAGCAACACATCTTCAGAATCAGTATTTGCATGATTAGTTCATTAGATCAGACATGTCCAGTCCTGCTCCTCGAGGGCCACATTCCTGCAGAGCTTGGCTCCAAGACCCGGAAGCTTCCAGTGATCCTAAAGAGCTAGATCTGCCGGTTCAGGTGTGTTTAACTGCAGCTGGACTGAAACTCTCCTGGAAGAAAGCCCTCCAGGAACAGGATTGGACACTTCTGGATCAGCTGAATGACTTTCATGTGTTTGTCCAGTCATCTGATTCGTATCAGCACCTTTGTTGAGTTTGAAGCTCAGGCTTTTCTCCAGCGGTGTGTGTCGGGTGTCTGTGTCCACACACTCACGCTGCTGTGACTGAAGCCCATTGATCAGGCGTCTCTCAATCGTTCCATCACTTCCTGTTTCTACGGTGTGTTTGTCAAATGAATTGATTTGTGTTTGTTTTCCTCCGATGCTTCTGCTCCACTTCGTGTCACTTGCTGCACTGAGCTTCATCTCTGTTTTCTCCTGCTCTCTGACGTCTCTCCCATGTGTTTCCTCGTCTCTGAGCAGGTGAAATCCTCCGTTCCTCCGTACCATCTGCTCCACCTGAGACACAGGAAACAGCTTAAACATTTCTCAAAATCCTAACAAATTGTCAAGCATAATCATCCCATCCACTGCAGTCTAAATTGTAAGATCAAAAGTCCTTTATTTCAGCATCATGTTGACGTCTCGATATAAATATGTTCAGTAATGCCTCCATCGCTCTTGGTGTCAGATGAAAAAACACTGTGATGCAGTGCAGACGAGTCCAAATCTATGAGCAAGTGTCCGTGCTCTTGGTCTTGTCATGGATTATTTGGATTGGGTCATTTGGATTTGGACTAGAATTAACTGGACTGATAAATCCATAAGTCCGTCAGTCCTAAAGATCAGAACTAGACAACAAATTAGACCAGTCCAGATCTGCACTGCCCAAGAGCAGATTGTAAAGCCCGATGGAGTCAACAGTTTCTAAGATCTTTGTAAG
The DNA here is from genome assembly GCF_023724105.1 of Carassius gibelio. Lineage (NCBI taxonomy): Eukaryota > Metazoa > Chordata > Actinopteri > Cypriniformes > Cyprinidae > Carassius > Carassius gibelio. Next base: position 4,500,357 of record NC_068376.1, on the reverse strand, counting down.
CTTATGATGCTTTTGAAACACACAACCCAGGGGTGTCCAGTCCTGCTCCCTGAGGGCCACTTCCCTGCAGAGTTCAGGTGAGTTCCTCTAGGAGCAGGACTGGACACATCTGGAATAGACCCTGAGAGGCTACAGAGGTAAGCAGAGGACGCTGTATCCCAGTCTCAGTGGCTTACCTTCTCCAGCAGAGCGAGGACCTGCTGTCTGTCGTCCGGTCTACGGTTACTGATCACATGACAGCGGCCATGACACCTCCTCACCACCTCCTGAAGCCCCTCCTCCTTCCCCAGGTACTGGTCCAGACTGCGGCCCATCAGGTATTCTCCACAGGTGAGCAGCACCAGCGTGTGAGCCAGCACCGACGGCCCGAACATGCGCTCCAGCTGATCCGGGATGCGCCGCTCCACCTCTGTGAACTCCCCGATGGGGATGAGGATGAGGAAGACGCAGGGCCCGGAAACACTGGAGCTGAGGAACCGCCGGGTCTCCTCACAGATGTCAGCCTCCACCTCCTGACCGCGCCAGTACCAGCGGGGGGTCTCCACGATGCTCAGCCTCCTGCCCTCCGACAGTCCTCGTCGTATCTGACTCACTCGGGAAGAGGCCGAGGGGCCCGGGGCCGAGCTCTGACCCAGCAGGGTGTCCGCTGTCATGGTCTTCCCACAGCCGATGCTGCCCACCAGAACCAAACTCAGCTCAGAGAGGGAACGGTGAGAACCAGTCCCCCGCTCCACAGAGACTAAAAACAAAGACAGAACCATGATCACAAAAACAGACTCTGGAGACACTTAAAGTTGTGTTTTCATCCATCCCACCCATAGCTGCTCACAGAAGCAAGCCCCATACGAGCTGCTATCTTTGCTCATGAATTCTGTCTACACATTGGTTTGAGCCAATCAGCTAGATTTCATGTGATTAATGACTCTGGGTGACGTCCTGCCAACACTGACTGACCATCACATCACAAGATAACAAGAGTGTCAGGGCTTCAGTAGTCAGAAGACCGGATGGATTTAAGATCATAACACCGTAAGAGCCTCCAGAAACAATCAGACACTGAGAAACATCTGCCAGAACTACAATATTTCTGAAGCTTCAGCGCCTCGTTCCTTGAACATTTGTAGAAAAATTAAAACATACTTTCTAAATTTTTAGACTTCTAAAATAGTTTCAGACTCTATTTTGAGTTTTATGTGACAAACATCTCATGTTGTCTTTTGTCCTCAAACATTCCTGCATGAGACACCCGTCAGTCCAGTTACACGGCATTCAGCACAACACACTCACACTTTCACACACACAGCAATAACTTCAACAGATCAAATCATTTAACTAGTCTAGTGTGTCCAGTGTTTCTCCTCAGTTATGAACAAGACACGTATAATACACTTATGTAATGAAATGAGAAATTTTAAGTCCATTCCAAGCTCTTATTGTGCTGTGTAAGAACATGAAGATGTGAGAATCAGTGATTTAACACGAGTCTTACCCTGATCAGAGAAATCCATGCGTGTGTCAGTGAGGTCAGTGTCTGTCCGTCTCCCTCTCTCCTGATCTCAGTGTGAAGTGTGTGTGTCTCCGCTCATGTCTGTCAGAGATGCACCACACCTCTCGTCTCCTCACCTGCAGCTGTGGGTGGAGGAACGGTCGCACTCCATGTGTGTGAATCACAGCGAAGCAGCCGCACCCAGACCCACCAAACCTGCATCTGCCACTCGCCCGGGGAGTGTCTCGCCTTCAGCTGCTCCAGTTTCCACCCGAGCTGATGGAAGACGACTGCAGGGTCTGCTGGAGTCCTTCACACAGGACGTGCTGGAACACAAGCATCTGAACCCAGTCTAAACTGGTTTGCTGGTGTTCAATTGTAAAGGTTAATCTAACTGGTCTCCCCAAGTTTTCATTTAATTTCTAGAGACCTCATGAGCGGAGTTTCATCTAGCTTTTGGGAACAGACTGTGTAACCTCGATCAATCTGAGGAGACGCGCTGCTTTGATGCTTCTAGTGCACAAAAGTCTGTTTTGACAAAGGTTTCTGTTTTGAACATCAGTGACGTGTTTTTATTCAGGTAGAGCGAGGTTAGGGTTAGCTTTTAATGATCTTGCCCGGTGAGATTCTCTGACTCGTGAAATTCACACTAATGTCTGTTGTAACACTGAGAATGCTACACATTTTTTTCATATTCTTAAACTGACAATATTTCAACATACACACAGAAACTATTCTTAAAGACAGCCCACTCCAGAGTTAAAGAACATACTAAAATGGATTTTATTGAGAGAAAAACAACAGAAATACAAAATCAACATTAGGTCAGATAAAAATGGAGCGCAGGTTTAAGAAGCAGGTTAAAATTTGAAGTGTGTGTGAGTTGATCCAGTGCAAAACTGTGCAAGTGGTAAAGTCTTTAGTGGATGGTTGGATCAGAGCCGCTGGAGACGCTGAGGGACATCAGGACGAGGACGAGTCCGTCACAGACCAGGCATCACGTATGCGATGTTGTCCAGAGTGTTTGACTGATCACAAACAGACACACACACACACACACAGGTCAAATCGTTCCTGATGCTGATGTCAGTGGTGAGACAGATGTGTGTGTGTTAAGGTCAGTACCAGCACGTGATGTGGGCAGCCGTTGAGTTCTGGGAGCTGAGTGGTCAGACAGGCCAGAGGACCCAGAGCACACAGGACCGAGTCCAGCAGAACCGACAGAGAGCCGGACACCGTCACCATGCCCTGAGACACACACACACACACACACACAGATGAGTTAAAGTTGCTGATCAGAAAGCACACAGCTTCAGTATGAACCACTCTCAGAGTAAAGCAGTGATCTGTGTACGAGCTGAGGATAACGTGCTGCAGCTACAGTTCACATCAAGTTCACAACATTTCAGAAGCAGTCATCACAAATAAACGCTTGAGGGTTTGAATGTTAAGATTTTAAGATATATTATGGAAACAATGTGAAATAATATAATCAAATATATATATTTTTACAGTACAACAGTAATTTACAACAGTAATATTTCTCTTTTATTAAAATTCTAATACAAGTAACTAAAATAAATAAAAGTTAAAATATTCTAGTAATATATAATAATAATAATAATTAGTAGCAGCGGTGTTCAGTAGGGTTGGTACAACACCAGTGTGACCATTAACTGACCTCACAGAACTATGAACATGCAACAAATATGAGCTTACATTATATTACCATCTAGATACAAGTATGTGCTTTATGACTTCAGGGTTCAGCTGACACACACACACAAAAAGATTTGCACACCCCTGTGTGAGAGTGTGTGTGAGAGAGTGTGTTGTGTGAGCGTGCGTGTGTGCTCTGTGTGTGTGTGTGTGTGTGTGAGTGCGTGAGTGTGTGTGTGTGCTCTGTGTGTGTGTGTGTGTGAGCACCTCGGTCTCCTGCAGTCTGCGTCCGATCAGGCTCAGAGACTCCCCCAGCAGCTGCAGGTGTGCGGCGGCGTCGATGGGGTCCAGGTCTGGGTCTCTGGTCGGGGAGGATGCAGCTGTGTGTGACACTGATCCGTTCTGAGCTGGATCTGCTGCTTCCTCTCTCTTCAGCACCACAGCGCCTCCTGCAGGAGCCACACCTGAACACCAACACCAGACACTTCAGTGACAGCGCTGAGCTGAATCATGTGACTGTCTGAGAGCTGCTGACCTTTGACCCTGCTGCCGTTCTTGAGCGCCCGGGACGCGTGCTGCTGTTTGACGTGCTTGACGTGTTTGCCGCTCTCAGACTTCATCTGCTTCCGCTGCAGGTACTCGGATCTCTCTCGCCACACCTGAGAACCACCAGCCCATCATCAGTGACACACAGACACACACACACACACACGTGCATCATGGGTAATGATGATCCTCAGCACCTCTTTGTCTCCCTCGGGCAGCTGCTTCCAGGCATCAGCCAGTCGTTTACTCAAATCCCCAAAATCTGAGCTCAAATAAACAGAGAAACACACCGACATGAAATAACCCCTCAGCATTTCCCTCCAGAAGCAGACACTGTGCTTGTGATGACACGGCTCCAGCTGTTTCACCGTCCTGTGATTCAGCTCATTAACATCCGCATTACCACCATCATCTCCATTTACAACAATATTTCTGTCTTAATTTCTATGGTTAAACCTACTAATATTATTATTATTGTTATAATTATTATTATTACTATGATGACAAAAACAGACATTATGTTTTGTAAAAACAGACCATTTCAGGATGAATGTAACTGGTGCTGATGCTGTTCGCCTGATCATCGCTCATACGGCAAACAGCAAGCTCAAATCTGATTGGCTGATCCCTTCAGGTATTCATAGTTTTGATTGGGTGCTTAATGAACTCTGTTTGGTCACTTTGTGCTGCTAATCAAACATCTACATGAGACACAATCAGGCTGATGATGAAGATGAAGATGAACCCACCGAGGCCCGGCTCTTCCTCCAGAATGCTGATCCTGTACTCCTTATAAAAGATCTGATACGCCGTCAACACCTTCTTCTTCTGCAGACACACACACACACACAGAGTGAGACACACACACACACACACACACACACACACACACACACACACACACACACACACACACACACACAGTGTTTCTCTTCACCTTGTCTTTGCTCTTGCGTCTGCCTCCGTCCTCTCTCTTCCTCTTCTTCTCCTCGTGGCTGTGGTGATCTGTAGTGCTAGCGCTCCATTCTGTGCTGCCATTGGCTGAGGACAGAGAGGTCAGAGGTCACGCGAGAGCGGCACACAGACGTTCAGAAGTGCTGTGTTTGTTCGTACCTGCCGTGGTTCTCTTGGCTGCTTTACTGCTGTGTTTCTTCTCTCGTGAACGGTCGCGCTCCTTCTTCTTCTTGCTCTTCTTGCTCTTCTTCTTCTTCCTGCTGCTGTGAGACGAGGATTCGTGGATCGTGAGTTTCCCAGCTTCACTCTCGTCACCGGAGGACGAGCCGCTGCTGTCGACCACATCATGACATCCGCCGTAATGACCTGACGAACATCAGCAGTCTGAGTTAACCTGTGAAACCACTGAGCAGCTAGAAGATTACACACGATCACTAGAGCGGTTCACTATAAACACACACAGCCTGAAGCACAAACTGAACCAGAAACACTGATCTGCAGCTGGGACGTGCACTGGCCTGAAACTCTCACTTTCTCTCATTTTCATCAGTTTTAGTGATCTCAACATTCTTAAATCCCAAGATTGTTAGACTGAGGTTTTCAGATGATGCACAAACAAAACTTCAGGTTCAGCGTCTGATCAGGGAGTGTGTGAGCACGACTCGACAGCAGCAGCAAAAGCACATGCACAGTAAAATGTAAAATAAAGTACTACGGCTTTAACTGTTCAGATGATTTCAAGCTTTAATTGGCTGAAGACATCAGAGCACAGGGCTCTGTTAACACCAGGACGCTCCACATAAATATTTCTTATTTAATGAACAGTGAGAGGCTGAACTGTCCCTCTAACGAAGCACTGACTCCTCCTGACGATCCACTGTAGACCTCACCTTCCAGCTCCACCTCCTCGCCCACCACTGGCACCCCCTGCGGCTGCTTCCTGGAGGAGGCGGAGTCTCGGGGGTCCTTCCTGCGCTCCTTCGAGGGGGGCGGTGCGGAGGTGGAGGTCATGGCCTGCAGGAGACCCATCGCCGTCACGGCTGTCTGAGTCGAGGCCGTCGGGTCCGAGAGCATCAGGGGCGAGCGCTTCTTCTTCTTGTGATGAGATCCAGAGCTGCTGTGATGATCTACAGAGAGATAACACACACACACACACACACACACACACACACACACAGGTCTCCTCTCAGAACTACATTACCCATAATCCTGAAGAGAGAGCAGGGAAGTGTTGTGTGTTCTGAGAGCTCTACTCAATATACTCGGTTTCACTTCCAAACAATCAAGTGAAATGATCTAGTAATTCACCCTGCACTGGTTAGATCGATGAATGGAAACAAGAGTCACACACACCTCTGTAGAAATGATCCTCATAGTGCTTCTTCTTCTGAAACTCACTGCCAGTGTAAACAGCATCAGTGTCCTGCGAAGAGCAGAGTTCAGTTTCTACGAGAAACACACGCTGAAATCTGAGATGATGATGATGATGATGTACCTTCAGCCATTTCTTGGAGGTCTTGCGCACCTCTGCGTCAATGATCTCTTCTTCTCTCAGCAGATCTTTGTAGGATCTTCTCTTTTCTCTCTGACTGCGGCCGGCGACCAGACTCACCTCACCCTCCATCTACACACACACACACACACACACAGTGGCAAGAATAAGTTTGTGAACCCTTTGAACATATTTTACACAAACTATGGTCTGATCTTCATTTAAGTCACAATTATAGAAACACACAAACTACTGTACTTTTCACTCTTTATTAAAAACAGTGAGTGGTGAAGTGAGTGGTTGAAAGAGCTGTTAAAAGGGTTCATTAACGTCTTGCAACTGTAAACAAAAACACATTGTGTTACTAGTGTGTGTAGTCGTGTACTTGTATGTGTATGTGTTTTAGTGTGTATCTGGGTGAGTATGATCGCGTGTGTGTGTTTTTTTAAAAGTGTATTTGAGTATGAACGCGTGTTTGTGTTTTAGTGTGTATCTGAGTGAGTATGAACGCGTGTTTGTGTTTTAGTGTGTATCTGAGTGAGTATGAACGCGTGTTTGTGTTTTAGTGTGTATCTGAGTGAGTATGAACGCGTGTTTGTGTTTTAGTGTGTATCTGAGTGAGTATGAACGCGTGTTTGTGTTTTAGTGTGTATCTGAGTGAGTATGAACGCGTGTTTGTGTTTTAGTGTGTATCTGAGTGAGTATGAACGCGTGTTTGTGTTTTAGTGTGTATCTGAGTGAGTATGAACGCGTGTTTGTGTTTTAGTGTGTATCTGAGTGAGTATGAACGCGTGTTTGTGTTTTAGTGTGTATCTGAGTATGAACGCGTGTTTGTGTTTTAGAGTGTATTTGAGTGAGTATGAACGCGTGTTTGTGTTTAAGTGTGTATCTGAGTGAGTATGAACGCGTGTTTGTGTTTTAGTGTGTATTTGAGTATGAACGCGTGTTTGTGTTTTAGTGTGTATCTGAGTATGAACGCGTGTTTGTGTTTTAGTGTGTATCTGAGTATGAACGCGTGTTTGTGTTTTAGAGTGTATTTGAGTGAGTATGAACGCGTGTTTGTGTTTTAGTGTGTATCTGAGTATGAACGCGTGTTTGTGTTTTAGTGTGTATCTGAGTATGAACGCGTGTTTGTGTTTTAGTGTGTATCTGAGTATGAACGCGTGTTTGTGTTTTAGTGTGTATCTGAGTGAGTATGAACGCGTGTTTGTGTTTTAGTGTGTATCTGAGTGAGTATGAACGCGTGTTTGTGTTTTAGTGTGTATCTGAGTGAGTATGAACGCGTGTTTGTGTTTTAGTGTGTATCTGAGTATGAACGCGTGTTTGTGTTTTAGAGTGTATTTGAGTGAGTATGAACGCGTGTTTGTGTTTTAGTGTGTATCTGAGTGAGTATGAACGCGTGTTTGTGTTTTAGTGTGTATCTGAGTATGAACGCGTGTTTGTGTTTTAGAGTGTATTTGAGTGAGTATGAACGCGTGTTTGTGTTTTAGTGTGTATCTGAGTGAGTATGAACGCGTGTTTGTGTTTTAGTGTGTATCTGAGTATGAACGCGTGTTTGTGTTTTAGAGTGTATTTGAGTGAGTATGAACGCGTGTGTGTGTTTTAGTGTGTATCTGAGTGAGTATGAATGCGTGTTTGTGTTTTAGTGTGTATCTGAGTGAGTATGAACGCGTGTTTGTGTTTTAGTGTGTATTTGAGTATGAACGCGTGTGTGTGTTTTAGTGTGTATCTGAGTATGAACGCGTGTTTGTGTTTTAGTGTGTATTTGAGTGAGTATGAACGCGTGTGTCTGTTTTACTGTGTATCTGAGTATGAACGCGTGTTTGTGTTTTAGTGTGTATTTGAGCATGAACGCATGTTTGTGTTTTAGTGTGTATTCGAGTATGAACGCGTGTTTGTGTTTTTTAAAAAGTGTATCCGAGTATGAACGCGTGTGTGTTTTAGTGTGTATTTGAGTATGAACGCGTGTTTGTGTTTTAGTGTGTATCTGAGTAAGTATGTACGCGTGTTTGTGTTTTAGTGTGTATTTGAGTATGAACGCGTGTTTGTGTTTTAGTGTGTATTTGAGTGAGTATGAACGCGTGTGTGTTTTTTTTAAGTGTATTTGAGTATGAACGCGTGTGTTTTAGTGTGTATTTGAGCATGAACGCATCTTTGTGTTTTAGTGTGCATCGGAGTATGAACGCGTGTTTGTGTTTTTTTAAGTGTTGTGAACGTGTGTGTGTATCTGAGTATGAACGCATATTTGTGTTTTAGTGTGCATCGGAGTATGAACGTGTGTTTGTGTTTTATTAAAAGTGTATTTGAGTATGAACACGTGTGTGTTTTAGTGTGTATTTGAGCATGAACGCATGTTTGTGTTTTAGTGTGTATTTGAGTGAGTGTGTTTGTGTTTTTTTAAAAGTGTATTTGAGTATGAACGCGTGTGTGTTTTAGTGTGTATTTGAGCATGAACGCATGTTTGTGTTTTAGTGTGTATTTGAGTGAGTGTGTTTGTGTTTTTTTAAAAGTGTATTTGAGTATGAACGCGTGTGTGTTTTAGTGTGTATTTGAGCATGAAGTGTGTATTTGAGTATGAACGCGTGTTTATGTTTTTTTTAAGTGTATTTGAGCATGAATGCGTGTTTGTTTTGTTTTTAAGTGTATTTGAGTATGAACGCGTGTGTGTGTTTTTTTAAGTGTATTTGAGTATGAACGCTGTTTGTGTTTTAGCGTGTATCTAGGTGAGTATGAACGCGTATTTGTGTTTAACGCGTATTTGTGTTTAACGCGTGTTTGTGTTTTAATGTGTATTTAAGTGAGTATGAACGCGTGTTTGCGTTTTAGGGTTTATTTGAGTGTGTATTTGAGTGAGTATGAACGCATGCTTGTGTTTTAGTGTTTATTTGATTGAGTATGAACGTGTGTTTGTTATTGTTGTTATCCTCTATGCTAACACGCTAACCGGAGAAACTTATAACACTATTAGTGATTCACAGTATAATTCAGATAAACTGAATCGCCCTTAACTGAGAAACAAATTATTAAAGCCGTATACGGTCGTGATAAAACGTAACTAAATTAATTTAAGCACAAATTTCGTCTATTACCTTCATCAAATATCAAGCGTCTCCTGCCGCCATCTTGGCTCTGCGCGGTCAGTTTCTCGCTCGTGTGACGTCATCTCGCACTCGCGCGCCTCCAGCGGACAGGCGGAAGAGCGCCGCGGCTCGACGACCGGAAATTTTTTCAATTCTTTAATTTGTGGAAGACACACAAAGATGAAATACCTGACAAAAACATGCTCCTGAACGAAATATCTGCATTTAAATATGGATAAGTGACAGCAGGGCATATCAAGAGCGGGGATTTCTAGTGGATTGTTGTCAGGTAACATCTATGGTTTGAGTCTTGACCATTTTCACAGGTGGTCAAAATTAGAATTTAAAATGCATTGTGAGAAAATAATTATAGAGTATTGGGACAATGTGTATCTGTAATTATTTAGTTGATCTCTGGCATCTCATTGGTCCTTGACTTTGAGCCAGTAGTATTATTGTTCATAGCAGAGGACTCTCTCTACTTGATATATTTTACAGTTTGTCTGTGGATATAAGATTTAGTTGGCTTTGCATATACATATACTAGAAAGCCACAGAGCAATGAAAACACAGAATTCAGTGTACAGTTATTAAGAACATTATGTACAGACAGACAGCGCTCTAAATTGCCAGATGCATTCAATGCCAGATTTGGTCCATCACTGTCTGTCTGAAGTGTTTCAGAATGTTTGCCACACACGTGATTGTGAGAGATGGTCAGCTAATGTTTAATCTTGGAAAATGTTTCTGTCCAGCCATCCGTTATAGGCTGGAAATTCGATGAGAAAGAGAAGAAATGTATTTGCAATAAATGCTGTAAACTGAGGATTATTATTCTTCTGTACAGAACCGCAGAAGAACTGATGACGACACGTCAATCACTGCAACACGTCACGTGACTTAAAATACCGATCACAATCATTCTAGACGCAGAGCTACATTTGTCTGCATGTTTTTATAATCAAGACTTTTTAAGGCTTTTTAAAGACCTGCGAATAGGGGAAGTCGTGGCCTAATGGTTAGAGGGTTGGACTCCCAATCGAAGGGTTGTGGGTTCTAGTCTCGAGCCGGACGGAATTGTGGGTGGGGGTAGTGCATGAACAGCTCTCTCTCCACCTTCAATACCACGACTTAGGTGCCCTTGAGCAAGGCATCGAACCCCCAACTGCTCCCCGGGCGCCGCAGCATTAATGGCTGCCCACTGCTCCGGGTGTGTGCTCACAGTGTGTGTGTTTGTGTTCACTGCTCTGTGTGTGTGCATTTCGGATGGGTTAAATGCAGAGCACAAATTCTGAGTATGGGTCACATACTTGGCTGAATGTCACTTCACTTTTTTTTAGTGTAGGTTAATGTCTATGGTAACATGATAAACTGTAAAATGACTGTAAAACATGATTTATAGTTGAAATACATGCTTTCACCAAAACTAAATTAATAAAACAAAACATAAACATAGCTCAAATTTCAGCCTTAAACTTTTTTTTTTTTTTAAGAAAAGCTCATCCCTGGACAGTCCAGTTTAACCAACCGCTGGTCATTCCTGAGTGTGATGTGTTTCTAGGAACAAATATTCCATAATAAATGACAATTATTACTTTCAGTGGCTTCTCCTACTTTTTCATGTAGGTTTTTTAAGTTTCCTTTCAAAGTGATCTCAAATCTTACTTATTCACAATATGTTTTGTTCATTTGTCTTCCTCATTTTTTCAGTTTTATGCTTGCTTTCGTTACTTTTCTAAGATAACTGTTTATTTGTTTGATCATGTGACAAAGGAAATCACCATTAAATCACTGGTATCTTACAAAAGAATTCTGGGGGGCAGTGGCGTAGCCAGGGGAGGGGCCATGGGGGCACTGGCCCCTCCTGAAAACTGATTGGCCCCCCAGTGTGCCCCCACATTTCTACTTGTCTGTCACTCACAAATTCAAATTATAATCTTTCAGTTTAGTAAATAATTCATGATTGAGTCGCGATGCTTCTCAACGAGGACTAAGAATAGCGAGCTGCTGTTTTCCAAAAAAAAAAGCACCTATTTTAAATAGCTGATGTTTTTCGATTAGCGAGTTGTTGCAGTGCAAGAAGTGTTTGGTACTAACGTTAACGTCTTTCGGTGTTAGACAGACCAGGTTCGATGACGATGTTATCTCCTAGAGCAGACCAAGATGCTAATCATTATATTTACTATGCTCCTCTGATGCTGAATTTAAAAGGGGTTTACTGCGTTACGATTTCGGCCGAACGAGCCGATAAAGGCAACAACGCAATTTAAAGCAATGGTTTTAAAAAAACTATAATAGCAATTCTAATAAAGTCATTATTGAATCATGCAGTCGATTAGCGACTTTTTTCACTCAAGTGAGGTGACGAAACAAATCGTGTAATGTTTATCTAACGCTCCACACTTAAGACTTTTTTTTTTAAAAGTCTATATGGGTGAGACACATGCAGAGGTGGGTAGTAACATTTACTTCGTTACATTTACTTGAGTAATTTTTCGGGGTAACTAATACTTTTCGGAGTATATTTAAAAATGGGTACTTTATACTCTTACTTGAGTAAATTTTTTGGGAAAAATCTGTACTTTTACTTCGTTACTGTGAGCGACGCACCTCTCGTTACTTTATCTTAATGCAATAAATGTTATAAATGCTTCAGTTTATTCCAAACGCGCCGTCTATTTTTCTCTGGGCAATGAGCGATGCCCATTCGCGAATGATTCATTCTTTTGAGTCAATTCTGTTCAAAGGCTTGATCAAACCAATTGGCAAACAAGTGAATTGGTTCATGAATCAGTTTGAAGGAGTCGTTTAGTTCCCTGAAGCAACGCGCTGAGCGTCTGAAGCGGTTCACTCAGAGTTGTAACGTTTATCATCAGCAGCGTTGAAAACGTGGCTATGGAACTGCACTGAATTGAAAGCAAATCTGCAAAGGCTATTATTTGCTTGCGATGGAGATCCTTATTAGATGAACGTGTGTGCTGTCTACTGTTTAACAGGTAATAACTTGGGCTACATTCGATTACAGTACACGATACCACTATGACAGTAGTTTGTTGTACGTGTGTGGCTTATAACAGAGGGGAGTCAAGTTGAATGCAGCTTCCAAAAGACAAAAAATAGCCGATTAAGATTTTATTAATTTTAATACAATCACACCGGTGCGAGTACGTTCAGCAAGTCATATCATCAGCTGCTAAATTCAGATCTGTGATCGCTTGCTGGCGCTGAGCCAGAGATAGACGTGTTTTTACAGCGCTGCGCATTATAACCAATCACACACGATTCTTTTGAATGCAATGGCCAATCAGAGGTGTTCCGATGAGTCATCGCTGAAATGCCGGTGCTTCCTTCACTCGCTCACTGACTGACTACCTCTTTCTGGCGAATCCTCTCGTCAGAAACAACAAAGTGCAGATGTGTGTACGAATCTATAATTAAGATATTGATTTCACAGTGTTAACAGTTTCAGTGATTTTAATGGGAGTTTCTGAGAGTGATTGCAATCTAGACTGTCAGTGAAAATTATCTTTAATAATGTAAATGTTATTTGCTCTCTTTCTGAACAATGAAAGATTAGTAGCAATATTTATATCACATTATATTAAATGTGAATTTAACATTGAAAGTTAAAGTCAGTCGTATTAAAAATATGTTATGGCATGAAACCTATATCTGTTACTTAAGTAAACAGACAGGGTTTTATAATAAATTGGAGTAAAGGCTGATGAAATATATACATTTACACACGCACACATACATTACATACATTTATCTATATATCTAAATAAAAATAGGCTCCGTATATATGACCTAAAGTAACTAGTAACTAACTACTTGAGTAGATTTTTTTATCCGATACTCTTTTACTCTTACTCAAGTAACTATTCAAGACTAGTACTTTTACTTTTACTTGAGTAAATATTTCTAGAATTACTTTTACTTTTACTTGAGTAAAGTTTTTGGGTACTCTACCCACCTCTGGACACATGCAAAAACATCGGTTTTTTTACTGGTCAATTTTGAGATTTTGGCCTGTTTGTCTTCAGTAACATGTCTTCTTTCAGACTTGTGGTGAAAAAAAAAAAGTCCAAAATACACATATAGGTCTTTATTTTTCTACACCTTTAGTCTATTTGCGTCTGTAGATTCCTAATAAATTCAGTTGGCGTTCTAAATCACCATGGTGCTCCGCGATTGCTGTCTGCCCCTGCAAAGCTCTCTCTCCCTCCCTTCACAGAAGTTATTGACAAAACGTCATTTGATGACACCCAGAAACATTCTCAAAAAAATCATACATAATTATTTAATGCATGATTAAATAGCAAAATAAATAACTAATACTAAAACAACACTGGACTAATTAAGCTATTCTAAACTGTTTTATAGGATCCACATATTTTACATGTTAAATTAAAGCTACCTTTTTGAACAAGTAGCTTTCTAACAAAGTATGGATATATGATATTTTTAAATCAGTATGCTCAAGATTAATTAGCCTTGACATAAGTAGATTTTGTTTATTCATCAATGCAAATTTACTGCAACTGCTGCTATGCAAATTGAATGGGATGTGGATAATAAACAAAAACATTATGAAATTATATTAAATTTATATTAGTTATATTAATTAATTAATTGTGTATTTATTTCTATGAATTATTAATGTTATTCTGCATTTATATAAATAAGGCTATTATATATATATTATATAAGGCTATTATAAATAAATTATATTATTATTATTTGTGAGTTGTACACTATTCATACATTGGATTATTTTATTTATTACAGTTTTTCTTTCACTTTTGTAAAGTGAAAAGTTAATACAAATTGTATTTGATTTTTTTTTTATTTAGAGCAGTGAATAACTGCTATTAAAATATAATAGGGTATCACTGTTTATTACTGATTTTAAAGGTTACTGAACTCTTGAAATGATTTGGATATACAGTTCAAACAACACAAGATTGGCCCCTCTGTATTAATCGTGGCCCCTCTTGTGCCCCCCAGTTGAAAAAATCCTAGAATCGCCCCTGCTGGGGGGAATTCTACGCCCATGGTATTATTATTATCATTAGTGATATTTAGTGTCAGTATATCAGGAAGCAGTGATTTGTCCTCTCTGACTCGTTGGGAAAGGCATATATTTAAGGGATATTCCAGTGTTGCTCTGCTGTGAGAGTATTGTGGACTTCTGATGTTGTTTGAGTGACGCACTGATTTTCTTTATCGAGAAGATTCCTGCTGTTTGCATCAAAACAAGTAGCGCTGAATCAGATACGTGTGTGTGTGTGTGTGTGTGTGTGTGTGTGCACGCGGAGAGTGCACCGGAGCAGGGTTCAGTGTTCTGGACTCATTGTGTCGAGTCATGTTTCCTCGCGCTCTGCTCGTTCATGTTTAGCGCGCTCCCGCTGACTCACGGTTTCGACACTCAGCTGAGTCACGCTTCTTATCGCTCCTCAGCGAATCACAGCCGTAAATCTGACGGTTTATAACTACAGCTCTAACGAAAGATGATCTTCACGACTCTTGATGTGTTCTAACGCTCTTTCTCTCTGACTCTGATTACACATGATCTGATCATACACACATCAGTGAACTGTGCACCTCGTCTCGTGTTATATCTGGTCACTAGATGACAGAAAACCCCATATATCCCTCTCTCATGTGAACAACAGGTCATCATGTGACTCAGTTCTCCCTCAGTCATGTTTTCCCCATCTCTGATGAAAGTGTGTGGTCATGTTTAGCTGCTGCTCCCTCCCTCTGTCTTTGTTTGAGTTCTGCTGTTTTGCTGACTTCCTGTTTCTCTCTCAGAGGCGGAGAAGCCAGTATAAAAGAGCCCGGAGCGACAGTGTGTGCTCAGATCAGCGCTCACATCCGTCCAGGAGAGTCCCGGCTTCACATCAGCATTCATCTGTGTTTCTGAGAGATGGAGACCGTTGAGAAGAACCAGATCCAGACGGCCACCGTGGACAGGTGAGACACTGCATCACTGCAGATCATGATCACGACGCTGTGTTTCATGTGGAGTGGATATGTGTTCATGTGAGTGTGTGTTGTCTGGCAGTGAACTATCAGAGCAGATCAAAGCGGTGACTAAAGACAGTCATGTCCGAGCAGAAAACACTGAGCTGATGCTGAGCTACCAGAGAGGACGTGTGTCCCTGCAGCAGTATCAGGTGACTCCAGCAGAACACCTACTAAATAATGCAGCAACTGATAACATGACCACTGGAACCTGACTGACCAATAACACACACACACACACCCAGCTGTTAAGCAGCCTAACTATGACCCGCTCCGCACACAGAGTTCAGATTCGGTCAGATTTGACCCTCTTCAAACTGATTGTCTGTGGAATCTGACCTGGTTTGTTCCGCTCTGTTTCAGCTGCTCTTGTGTTCGCTGTATAAGATCTACGAGGCGCTGGAGGAGGCGCTGGACACAAACGCCTCACATGAAGCCGTGGCACCCATTTACTTCCCACAGGAACTGTCCCGACTGGAGTCCATTGGGAAGGACCTGGAATATTTCTACGGCCGGAGCTGGAGGGAGAAGATGACGGTGCCGGCTGCGACGCTGAGATATGCACAGAGACTGAGAGAGGTGAACACTAACAACCTGTCCACATCCATCTCAACACACAGAGATTACTGGCATCGGCAGAGAATCATGATTGGTTGATCAGTGTTCATGATCATTGGCTTTCTTAAAGGAATAGTTCACCCAAAATAAGAGAATTAGCTGAACATGTGCTCCCCCTCAGTTCATCTGAGATCAGGATGAGTGTGTTTCTTCATCAGGTTTGTAGAAATGTAGCACTGCATCAGTGTCTCATCAATGGATGCTCTGCAGTGAATGGGTGCCGTCAGAATGAGAGTCCAAACAGCTGATGTGAAAAAGTGCATCTGCTGTTGTCTCTCACAGATTTATTTAGATCTGTTTAAACGCTGCTTGATCTGTGCAGATTTCTCTCCTGATTCAGAGCAGAACACTTCTTCACTGGAGGAAGTGTTATTATGGATTATAGACTCTATGTGAACTATTCCTTTAGCGCTGACACTGATCTCAGAGGATAGGAGGTCGTAGGTCATGGATCCGGTCTGTGGGGTGACTTTGCTCTGTCGTGTCTCAGGTGGGCCGAGATCACCCGGAGTATCTGGTGGCTCATGCGTACACACGGTATCTGGGCGATCTGTCGGGTGGACAGGTGCTGGGCCGCATCACGCAGAAGTCTCTGGGGCTGAAGAGCGGAGAGGGCTTGTTGTTCTTCTCGTTTCCGGCGGTCAGCAGCCCAAACCTCTTCAAGCAGCTGTACAGGAGCCGCATGAACAGCATCGAGCTGACGGAGGAGCAGCGCAACGGTGTGCTGCAGGAGGCCGTCACTGCCTTCGAGCTCAACATCCAGGTGAGAGAGCTACAGCTGCTTACACTCGTTAGTGAGAGACTGAAGAGCACTGCTGATCGTCTGTGTTGTGTTCAGCTGTTTAACGAGCTGCAGGACTCACTGATCAGCGTCTCAGACACAGACAACCAAACGAGACAGAGACACACACAACACCAGCAGAGCACAACAGCAGCAGCAGCAGCAGCAGGTAAAACACACGCACGCACACACACACACACTCTCTCTCTCTCTCTCACACACAGACACACACACACACACACACTCTCTCTCTCTCACACACACACACACACTCTCTCTCTCTCACACACACACACACACACACGCACACACACACACACTCTCTCTCTCTCTCTCTCTCTCTCACACACACACACACTCTCTCTCTCTCTCTCTCTCACACACACACACACTCTCTCTCTCTCTCTCTCAGTGTAGTAAGTGTGTGTGTGTGTGTCTCCTCAGATGGGCAGGTGTGTGAAGCGCTGCAGATCTCCTCGTCTCTGATGCCGAGGTTCTTGCGGACGCTGCTCTGTGTGTTTGTGGTTCTGGCCGTCGGGGTGGTCTACGCTTTCTAAGCACATTTAAACCGGTTTCATCTCACACATAAGTAATAACTTACTGTAGATAACAAATGTGTTAATGTCAGATTAAACTGTAGACTGTATGTGTTCAGAATTATTCAAATGTTGAAGTTTCCTCACAGTCAGAATCATTTTGTATCCATGTATATATGTCTTTGTATTAATAATACTATATTTTTGTAATAAAATCATTGTTACTGAATGTTTCATCTCAGATCAATATCCATTTTCTGATGATTACTGTATATTAGTGTAGGAATCTATTACACACATTTTCCTTGCTTAAATTATTTGTCATAGCCATATTGTAAAACCTAGCTACACAACGATAATTTCCAGTTCTGTTAACTTTTACTGTAATAGTGTAAAGTTACATTCACACTAAGGACGATAAGAATAAGATTTTAATAATAATCATTCTATAGCATAACTATGATGATACACAACATCAACAGATTCACTGTAAAACATTAATATCTCCAGCTGAGAGTAATCATCTGAGTTTAAACAGCACAAACATTTAAAGAGACAGATGACAGAACTGCAGATTGTTCATAATATCCAGGATGTTCTAGTGTTTGGTGTTGAATCTGAATCTCCGTCACACACTGAGTTTGAGTGAATCACAGTAAAGGACACAACCGTGAACAGTATAGTGTATATTTAATATGATGATGACATTCAGTCAGAGGTATAAGAGTCCTCATCTTGTGGTTAATTCACAACATAAATTAATGCTGCTGTACCCAGTGAAACACACATTAATACACACATTACACCAGCAGCAAACAGCGTTCAGGGTGTTTCTTATCAGACGTTTCCCACACATCCAGAGCCAGGCTGAGAGTTAGAGACCAAGCTGAAGTGAGATGAAGACGAGGCATTACTGTGGAGTCTTCCTCACTCGATGAGCGACAGGAAGTGATGCGGATCTCAGAGCCGGAAGATCTGCTCGTGGTTCTGCTCCTGTGCTGCCTGACGAGGGCTCGAGGGACCGACGCCGACAGACGAGACGCTCTTCATCGAGGGAAGATGATCCGCAGCTTGAGCTCTTCCTGCTAGAAACTGATCAAACTCTGGCAGCCAGAACACAGAGAACAGATTACAGTGTGTGTGTGTGTGTGTGTGTGTGTGTGTGTGTGTGTGTGTGTGTGTGTGTGTGTCAGGTACCATGCGTACTAAACATCAGCAGACGCTCACCTTCACTCGTCACACCCTCACTGTCATCAACATCAGGCTGAAAAACATCATCATGTGATCAGAAACATCATCAACGTCCAGAAACACACACAACTGAACACCAGCACACTACAGTTCACTATCTAGTTCACTATCTAGTGTCAATATCTAGTTCACTATCTAGTGTCAGTTGAAGTGAGCTGGACACAGCAGGAGTTAACCCATGATCTGTGTCGAGCTGAAGGCTGCAGGAACAGAGACTCCAGCAGGTGGCGCTGCTGCTCAGCATTACACTCACATCAGCTGATCTGTGTGTGTGTGTGTGTGTGTGTGTGTGTGTGTGTTAAATCAGGGAGTGAAACTCTCTTTACCATCTCTGCAGACAGCCACCTCTCGATTTCATCCATGGCTGAGCTGCGCGGAGCTGGAGCCTAACAAGACAAAAACACCACAAACATTCCTGACAGACGGCAGACCACAAGATCTCATTCTGACATTTTGATCATCTGTGATCCCCTGATGTTACAGCTGATTGCACATTTAAATATTTTCCATTCCTCCATTTGCACATGCAAATCATCCAGATTATACAGACATCTGACCATCAGTGTTCATCTGTCACCTGAACACCTGAACAATTTAAATCTGCAATAAATGTGCTCCCCCTCTGTTCACCTGAGATCAGGAGGAGTGTGTGTCTTCATCAGGTTTGTAGAAATGTAGCACTGCATCAGTGTCTCATCAATGGATGCTCTGCAGTGAATGGGTGCCGTCAGAATGAGAGTCTGATAAAAACATCACAATATCTTCCTCCAGTGAAAAAGTGTTCTGGTCTGAATCAGGAGAGAAATCTGCACAGATCAAGCAGCGTTTAAACAGATCTAAACTAATCTGTGAGAGACAACAGAAGATGCACTTTTCACTGGAGGAAGTGTTATTATGGATTATAGACTCTATGTGTTTGAGTTAAAATCATCTTAATGCTGGATGTGTTTCATCTTGTGTCTTCTCCAGATGTTCACTGATGGACTGGAGTGCTGTGGATTATTGTGATGTTTTTATCAGACTCTCATTCTGACGGCACCCATTCACTGCAGAGCATCCAATGATGAGACACTGATGCAGTGCTACATTTCTACAAACCTGATGAAGAAACACACTCCTCCTGATCTCAGATGAACTGAGGGTGAACACATGATAATTTAGTGTGAACTATTCTTTAAATCAACACCACTAACCTCATTTCACACCAGATGCAAATAAATTCAAAGCATCATTCTAAATTTAACGAGACGGTTCTAATTGACACGAGCTGTTCTGTGATTAAACATGTGTTTTCTGAAGCGTTCAGAGCTGATATTTGCTGCAGTGTGTCTCTCAGAGACGTCACAGAAACCCACCAGAGCCTCGCTGTAAATCCACTGAGACTGACGGACCCAGTCGCTCTCAGAGCCCTTCACACACACACACAAACACACTCCAGCGCGTCAATCACAGTAATGTACACGCATGATCAGTGTGATGAGAGGCACACGTGTGTACTGACCCCTGCTGTGACCTGCAGACGTGTGTCCAGAGCTTCAGCCAGACCCTCCACAGCGCCGGGGTCCTCGTACCGCACACTGCACACACACACACACACACACACAGCATCAGACCTCAACTGAAGCTCTAGGACGAGACAATCTCCTCAGACGATCGTCAAACACAAACCTCTTCCTCTGTTCGGCCAGAGAGCTGCTCCTCGACTGAGCAAACATGTCAAACTCTTCATCTTCCAGCGCTGAGACACACACACACACACACACACAGAGTTCACTTCCAGGTCTATCATCTCTTACAATGAATCAAACTGCAGAAACAGGATCTCTCTCACCTGAGCTGCTCGTGCGGACGGATGCAGGGCGGGGCTCAGGTTGATTGACAGCTGGGAGTGTGTTCTGATTGGGCGATGGAGACTCAGGCCCGAGGTCAATAAGGTTTTCTGTCTCAGTCTGGTCACAGAAATACAATCACCATGAAATCATTAGAAATGTGTATCAGTGTGTATACAGTTTGTGCAGAAATACAGATATGAGATATAACAATCTTCATCCTGTAGATGTTCTTGTAAAACAGCATTAGCAAGATTTTAAGATCAAATTAAACACTTTTAAAGACTTTTCAAGGAGATATTTACTGTGCTGAGTAGCTCCGCCCACAGTGAAATCTCATTGGTCCAGATCAAGCTGCACATGTATATGGAGCAGTCGGAGCCACAAGTAAAAACACATTTATTTGATTATCATTTATTTTTATGTAGTGTGTAATGTTGTGATTCTCCTTATAGCTGGTTGCTTTGGTTCACAGCTTATAACTCTTTAAAAATCCCTAAAATACTTAGTGAACCAGAGCTGCTGAAAATGTGGGCGGCACTAAAGCGGTCCTCATAACATCAGACGTGTTCTGATTGGCTGATTGAGAGATTACCTGCGACTCCTGTTCTTCTGGGTTTGATCTCTGCAGGTTCAGTCTGTCAAACCTTTACCCAGAGACAGAGAAGAGGTGTTAGTGTGGAGCTGGACGCGACTGGATGCTGCACTGGAGCCTTACTGACCTCTCATAGCGGATGAACGCATTGTTGAGATCATCATTGACCAGCAGGAGTTCCCCGATCATCTCGTCATCAGACAGATTGGGAATCAACTCCACAACCCTCTGCTGCATCTGCTTACACACCGAATACAGCTGCTGCTCTCACACACACACACACACGCGCACACACACACGCGCACACACACACACACACGCACACACACACACGCGCACACACACACGCGCACACACACACACACACACACACACACACGCGCACACACGCGCACACACACACACACACACGCACGAGTTGACATATGTATGACCATGGAAAAACACAAGCACTATAACACAACCTAAGACACACACACAGAGACACGCACACACGCACACACAAACACTCACACACACACACACACATATACACAGAGACACACACACACACGCACACACTCTCACACACACACACACACCTGCAGCAGTTCTGCGTCTGATGTTGACGTCTCTCCAGGTTTGATGTGGTTCAGCATCTCAGTCATTACACTCAGATTTCCTTTGACCAGATCCAGTTCAGATCTCAGCTTCCGCTTCTGGAGGGCAGAGGTCAGAACACACGTACAAACACTGACCACCTCACACCCTTGACCTCTGACCTTTAACCCCTGACAGCAGTAAGAATCAGGTTATGATCTGCATTTCCACTGCCTCTTCTGGTCAGAGAGGATGCATTTTTCATATCTGGCAGTAAATCTTGAGAATGTTCTGTAGTGGCATATTAAACATGCGTTCTGAGAGGAACACGAGGAATAGTTTGCTAGAATGTTAGGTCTAATGTTTATGAATGGTCAACAGTTTGACTATCTACTGCTGTCCTCCACATCATCTAGAGTCACACACACACTTTAATGAGAACAGATTTCTGCTATTTTAGACTAGTGAAATGAGCAATGAACATGATACACTGTTGTGATGGATGGCTGAGGTGTGACCCCTAAATTACTCATGGGGCATGTAAACTGGATAAATATGTTTACAGTTAGTAAGTTGTTGAATAGTCATTTAAATGAGTTTTTTAATAATGTTCCTCATGTACCTCGTCAGGGACCCGCTGTGCGTCTGATGGTGAGGTGTGTGTCTGAGACGGGGACACAGATGAGGAGGACACACCGTTTTCTGGAATACTCTGAAACAGATGATGAAGAGCGGAAAGAAAACATGTTAAAGACATCATTCTGTCATCATTTACTCACCATGATGTCATTCTGACATTATTTCTTCAGTAGGACACAAAAGAAGAGGTTTATCAGAATCTGCTCAAACCGTGAAAGTGAAAAGCTTTCAATGCTTTTATCCATTACTGCATAATTACTTCTAAAAATCATTCAGATTCAGGCCGATGACTGCAGTGTCGTCCGCAAACTTCAGGAGCTTGGGTATTTAGACGTGCAGTCATTGGTGAACAGGGAGAAGAGCAGAGGGGAGAGCACACACCCCTGGGGGACACCAGTGCTGACGGAGCGGGTGCTGGATGAGAATGTCAGGAAGCTGGTGATCCACTGACAGACGGAGGAGTGAACAGAGAGCTGGGGCAGTTTGTTCTGGAGGAGTGATGGGATGATTGTACTGAAAGCGGAGCTGAAGTCCAAAAATAGGATCCTGACAGTTTGTCCAGATGCCGCAGGATGAAGTGCAGTCCCATATTGAGGGCATCATCCACTGACCGGTGTAGGTCCAGGGATGTCCATCAGATAAGCCAGCACCAGTCTCTCAAACGACTTCACGACACAGATGTTGAGAGATGGTCAGAACGAGTGTGGAATGTGAGATCGGTAGTTTCAAATCTACGCCAAACTCATTTAGGTCTTCAGCAATCAGAGCCACTGCCACAGGCATAAAAACAATCAATCAATCACCTAGCCATGCATTCTGCATTTACTGATATTTGAGAAAACTATGTGTCATTCTGAAGAGCTCAGTGAATTCAAGCGTGGTATGCCTGTTAGATATTCTACAGTCAGCTGTAAGTGATATAATTGTGCTTAATTAAAGTGGAAGCATTTAGGAAAACAGTGAAAAGTCTCAGAATGGGTCACTGTGTAAAAGTCACCAATGCTCTGCTGATTCCACAGCAGAAGAGCTCCAAAGCATTAATATTAGCACTAAAACTGTGCGGTGGGAGCTTCATGGATGGGTTTCACATCACCAGGACAAGCATGGGATGGAGTGTGAAGCACACAGACACTGGACTCTGGAGCGGAGGAAACCTGTTCTGTGGAGTGACCAATTACACATTACCTTCCTGACCGCATCGTGCCGACTGTAGAGTTTGCTGGAGGAGGAACAATGTGTGGGGCTGTTTTTCAGGATTACTTCCACTGAAGGGAAATCTGAGTATTTGAGCCCAGCATGACTGTGCCCCGGTGCACCATAAAGACATGGTTGGATGAGTTTGGTGTGGAAGAGCACAGAGAGCGCCGACCTCCACCTCATCCAACACCTTTGGGCTGAACTGGAACAGAAACTGTGAACCAGACGTCACTGGCCTCACTAATGCTCCACTGGATGAAGGGGCAAGAACTCAGAAACACTCCAAAAGAGCCTTCCTATTATAGTGGAAGCTGTTTATGTCTATAGATTTAGATTAGTCATTGTATCCACATAGTGTTACTCTGAACAATGAAAATACTGGAGTTTACACATTTCCATGACTTTTCCAGATCTGGAAATCCCTATAATAAGCTCCTCTGGTGTCAGATAGGACTAAAAGAGCAGTGTGTGTTCTGTGAGCGTTACCCTGCTGGGCGTGTGGATGGGCGAGAGACAGTCCAGGTCCGTCATGGGGAACTCCAGGCCTCTCCGCCTCAGATCCTCATAGACGTCCACCACTCCGGACAGAGACGGATTGCTCCGGAAGGCATCGGCCCAGGCCTGCAACACAGAGCTGAAGGTCAAACCCTGGCCGAGCGCTGCATCAGTCGGAGCGGAGAGGGAGCTTCACCTGGATCAGGCTCAGGACTCTGTCGTGAAGGATCATGGGGGGGTTGTTTTTGGGCAGAATCGCTCGGACCAGGACGCCCTCCACAAACTCTCTGGAGCAGACGTACACATGGAAACGATGGCCACAGTTCTTCACACACATCTCAAGAACCTGAAACACAGAGCACCAGCCGTCTTCTCTCACTGTGAAACACACACACTCCTGTAGAGGAAGTCTATCACACACACTCACAGTCAGAGCCAGCATCACCTCCCGGAAGTTCTTATTACCCACAATCCTCTTCTTTAACGCTTTCACTGCATCTTTGAGTCTGGAAAACAACACAAGCATTCAGACAACAGAGAGAATGAGCCAGTGAGTGTATCTGATGTGATGATGTGATGATGATGTGATGATGATGTGATGATGATGATGCAGCACCCGTCATCCGTCTCGTTGATGATGTCACAGATCTCCAGATTCAGGCTCCAATCCTCCGTCTGAAGAGCAGCACTGGTGGCTCTCTCTGACACACAAACCAACATTAAGATGATTCATTTCATACGAAAAATAGATCAGAAAATATAATTCATAAAAATGCAGAAATTATTCCACATCACAGAATAATAAGATGTGACACCGCTGTAATGTTTATCTATTAGGGAGTGAAACAATCTGTCGTCTGTGTGTGTGTGTGTGTGTGTGTGTGTGTGTGTGTGTGTGTGTGTGTGTGTGTGTGTGTGTGTGTGTGTGTGTGTCACAGAGTAAAAGCTTGATGATGTCAAGGAAGATG
>NC_068376.1:4458122-4470622 GCF_023724105.1 Carassius gibelio | reverse complement strand
AAATTACCAAACTATCTAAAAATACATATCTGGAACATTGGGATCAAGAAACTAAAACACAAAGTAAATTACAATTCTATCGAACTCTAAAATCAGATTATGAATATGAAGATTATCTCCAGAGTGTCAGAGACACAAAGCAAAGACGGATCCGAGACAGAGACGCACTTCCTCCTGCACTGTCACAAATACACCTCCATAAGAGACATATACTTCAGCAAATTCACAAATTTAATACAGAACTTTACAGCAATTAGTGAAACAGAACAATTAAAGATATTATTAGGAGAGGGACACACAGCAGCACTGGCTGCGAGATACGTGTGGACGTGCCACAGCCTGAGAGACAGCAGGTGAACGTGTGTGTGTGTGTGTGTGTGTGTGACCTCAGTGTGTCTGACCCTATTGTGCACCACAGTGACCCTTAGTATGTTTGTGTATTTCTATGTAAGTTTAAGACTGTGGAATCAAACGTTCACACAAATGTTATAATTTGTTAGTTTAATATTATAAGATGTTATTATAATCAGTTCCATTACTGTGATGTCCATTTCTTTTTTTTGCTATAATTCATTTGATTTTTTCTATATATGTACACTAAGCTTTGGCAATATTTTATAATTTACATTCATGCCAATAAAGCAATATTGAATTGAATTGACAGACAGACATACATACAGACAGAGAGAGCGATATGCCTCGTTTGAAACTGTTGTGAGCAGAGCACATTCTCTATTAATGCTGTTGATTTGCTGTTGCTTAGCAACGGATGGAGGTTGAACGATTGCTTGATCTTTTCTTCTGTAAACAAGACGTTAAACTTTAAACAATATTTGACACAATATTTTAGACACATTATTATTTGTTACTCTGATTTTGCTCTGCCAATGAAAATAGTTACAAATAAAGCCAAAGAAGAATCACTGCAACACAAAAACTGTGTTTTGTTCCTCAATGAATCATTTCTGGATAATTTAATGAATGATTCAATTATTTATTGTTTCCTCAATTATGTAATGTTTTTCAAATTCACCCCAAAATGAATATTCTGTAATCTTTTAGGCACCCTCGTGCCATACCAAACCTACATGTTTTTTTTTTCTTCTGTTAAGCATAAAGGAAGAATGTGTGTAACTAAAGAGCTGATGATAGCCAACAACTTCAATACTATGGGAAAAAAATCATATGGAAGTAAATGGCTACCATCAACTGTTTGGTTAAACACATTCTACAAAATATTTTCTTTTGTGTTCAACAGAAAACATAAATCCTACAGGTCTGGAATGAGATGAGAGTGAGTAAATGATGACAGAAGTTTCATTTTTGGGTGAACTATCTCTTTAAGAAATAAGTTTAATAAAAGAAACAATAACTTACTTATATCCTTCATGAATTATGTTTTCAAATTAGTAGGTTGAATAAATGAATCAGTGACTCGCTTGTTTTGTTCCTGAATGATTCAATCATTTTGAATAAATCGCTTGAATGAATGATTCACTTATTTAAAGGTGCAACAGGAGATCTTGGAAAATGCTAACATTAGCCTGATAGCACTGAAAGCGAACGCCCACCCTCCCGAGTAACCCCAGAGTGCAGTCTGGACGATGGGGCGGGGCGACACTTCGAGGCGGACACGTGTCGCCCCGCCCATATTTGTTTTCCCCGCCTTTGACATTTTCCTCCGAGCCAGCAGGGGGCAGTTTGCGTTGAAACTAACAGAACGGTGGCAACTACAGCAGCAGAGTAATAACGCTATTCCGTTGATTGCTTGAGGTGAGTAAAGGTGGTTGTGTAAATATCTTATAATATGAAATGCGATGTTCGATCATTTATTTATCCATGGTACGTTCAATTTGAATAATAATTGTTAATAATTGTTATAAATTGCTCATTTTATTGTTCTTTGTGGATTGTAACAGTACACTCTGTACATGGGTTTAGTTCATTCGATTTTACAGAGGTATGGCATCACATTTGTCAAGTTATTTGAACAGACATGCATGATTTTTGTGTGTATATTATTATTATTATTATTATTATTCAGGATGACATGATCAGGAGGTGGTGGTGTTCTGTTCTCCTGGACAGCTTTACTCCGCAAATGTATGTAGCTGTTTGAATGTTGCTACATGAAACATTACTCTGTACTATATCTAGCAATATACCTACCTCTTGACATTTGTTCTTTTAGAGCTCAACCACTGAGGAGAACTTCACCATTCACCATGTCTTCAGGCAGAGTCCAGCAAAGCAGGTTATTTGTGCACATACATTCATTAAGAACTAATAATTACATGTGTGTACATGCAGAGGTATTTTAGTTATTACAGCTACATAGTTGTTCAGATGTGAAATTGGTATTATGTACAAGTACTATATTGGTCAGCACTGTGGATTATTTAATATATAACTATCAGTTAACATCAGCATCAAAGACATTTAAAAACATTTCAGCTTAATTCATTTTCAGACAGCAGCAAGTTTTTTAAATAACTTCTGTTTGCGATCTAATGTGGATTTTGTTCACCATATAAGATAGAAATATTTATATTCAATGTAAAAGATCTTCATGTGGATCGTGCATACAAATATATACAAATATCTCACTGGATTATTACAATTAATGGCAAAATGAATGTGTGGAAATGTAAACTAATATATCCTACTGACACACAACAGCAAAAGATATAAATAATTGGCTTAAAACAGTTTTTTTTTCAATGTGAAAATACTAACACTAATACTTCTGCACAGTACTGTATATATTAACATTTTATTAGTGTTATTATAAAAGAATGAGTATGCATTTGTGACAACAATCTATAGAGTTTTTAATGAGAGTTTTAAAGCAAGGTTGTCTGTATTCAGTGTTAATATAATGTTTAATAACTTTTATATACATATATAAATAAACCTATGTATGTTTTTGATTCAACAGCTTCCACTGGAAATCCTCAGGGAAGTTATTTTGTCGGCGGGTGACTCTGCATATTTGACACTTTCTCTGGTTTGCAGATGGTTTAGGGATGTGCGCCGAAGTTTTTCGGAAAGTGGCACAGTTTGTCTGGCTAGACAGTAAGATTTCCCCGTTTAATGCTCATTCTCCAATTGAATTTTGTAATAGAAGGCTGTTAAACTTTTTTTGTATTATTATTATTATCTTTCATGTATTTTGTCTTTACACTATAAGTTGTGGCCAACTGGAAGAATTGTCCTCCTGTCTCCTGACCGGAACGAGTTCAGACGGATGTACTGCATCAGGGAATGCTTGCAGTGCAGAGCCCTTTTCAAGGTTAACCCACCGGGGTACAGGGAAGAGACCGGCGTGGTGATCTTCTGGGCTTTTGTTTACACAGGATTTTGTTCCAAGGACTGTTTTTTTTTTGTTTGTTTTTTTGCGGCATGAAACACATTTGTGTGTTAAGTTCATTGAAGGGAAATAACTGGTTTTGATTATTAATTGATGTAATTTAAAGTTAAACTTTGCACTGTATAATGTTTTAATAAAAAAGCTATGGAAAACACGTGCATGACAACAGGTTTCAGTCATTTACATCAGTCTATCATTCTTTAAGGTTTCTCATATTTGATGATAACATGATTTGCTATGCATTGCTCATAATGGATTCTTAATTTAGTTGTGACAGGATTGTGAGGATTAATGAGGTTTTCAGTAGTGCAGTTCAGAAAACAAATAACAGAAAGTAACAAGTGTTTTTGGGCAAGTTCTTTAGAACCTGTATAGTTCCTTCCTTGCAAAAAGTAACCATGGATTTATTGTAGTAAAAATATTTGTTGGCACATTAATTACTGTGAGTTGTAATTATAAAAACACCATAGTTTTACTATAGTTACTGTAGCAGAACCATAGTAAATTTTCGTAGGGGCCAAGGGAATGTTCAGAATATTATTGGTGACGTTCAGAGACTGGTGACAATTTGTTACACACACGACACACACACACACACACACACACATATATATGTATGTATATATTATTTGAATATATAAATCAAGGTACTCCATGACTATCTACATAACCATACTTCGCATAATATTGCCGTGTCATTTTCAAACCAGCGAGTAATGCCGAGGTAGCGTCTACACTACAGCCATTGAGGGAGTAGACCATTTATTTGTATTCTGTTCGTCGTAATCCAAAACTCTTTGTATTTATACGGGATGTTATGGAAATGCAACAATAAATGCAAAAACACAACATGTATATTACCTTTTTAATTTATATTAAAAGTTTATTCATCTTAGTGTCTACTTCCGCATTCCAATCCTGCTAATAGCGTCATAATTCTCTATACCAATAAGATGTAAAATCGTCACTCATCTGTACACCAATAAGCTCATCTTAATCATAAACCAATAACCGCTGAGGTGGGCGGGGCGACACGTGTCGCTCCGCCCCATCGTCCAGACTGCACTCTGGGATACTTGCCCCTCCCTGCATCGCCGTTCAAAGCCACGCCCCCTGAACGCATTTGTGCTCACAGACCAGAATACCAGTACACACCAATACATACATTTCTTGGTCATACAACTTCTACAGAATATATAAATACAGATAAATACATTTAAACCACTTAACTTAATGATTGCTATCGGGATGCGAAGAGACTTTCAACCAGTATAACAACAAATGTTTCTGAAGACAATCACCTAATGACTGGTTGAAGAGATTTATCTTCTACTGTGTTACTATGTATCTTGTAGAAAGTGTCTGTCCCGAACAAACACACAGAAGTGGAGTGACACAAACAGTCCCAGTGTGTATCAGGACACACTCAGTATTTATTACTGTAAAGGAATGTTTTCACACAGACATAGAAACGACAGAGGAAAACACACAGAGATGCGACCTGTCCTGTCTTAACCTCTCTCTCTCTCTCTGTGTGTGTGTGTGTGTGTGCAACATTCACAGAGAAATGAGTTCTGGCCGGTCTGCTGTGTAATTTCCATGTCTAGGTTTTGTTTAGTGGACGTGTCTCTGTGGAAAGTTCTTCAGAGGAATACAGCAGCACTCAATACTGTCCATCCACCTTATAATTTTCAGAGTTGTGTGTATGGATGTGATGTGTGCAGCTCTTTCCCCAGTTTGTATTCATGTAACAGTGTCTGTTTAGATGCTCTCCTGTTGTCTCCTTTAATGTCTGCAGAACATGTTGTGGTTCGTCCAGTGAAGTGACTTAAAGTTGTCACTTTGTTTCTGTACTCTTCTATAAACGTTAAACATGGGTTTTATGAGGTTTTGCCTCAATTCCCATTTTAATGACATTTTTGAAAATATAGCAAACATTTAATTTAAATGAAACTACCACCTATGAACACAAAAACAGAGCTAAACAAAAACCTTCTGAAAAGTGACCAAAGATTGACAATGTTTATAGAAATGTATATGGATGTATTTTACATGTATTTTTTTTTCTTATGTACAATGCTTTTGCAATATGTACCTAAGTATGTCATGCCAATCAAGCAATATGAATTAAGAGAGAGAGTGTGTGTGTGTGTGTGTGTGAGAGAGAGAGAGAGAGAAAGAGAGAGAGCCAGAGTTCATGTGGTGCAGTGGTCTGATTTGGCCTGAGTGCTGTATCCGGCATCACAGCAGACACCACAATCAAACCCATCAGACCACAGCGAGTGTGTGTGTGTGTGTGTGTGTGTGTTTTATATAAAAGCAGCTGTATAGATAGTTTGGGTATTTCTGCGCTGTATGTCTGCAAACATCCGATAATTACAGTGAGAGCTCGTCTGTTTTTAGTTTGTAATGTTTTTAGCAGAATGTCCCAGCTCTGGAGAGTCTGTGAACTGAACCTGATTCTGCTGATATCAGCTCAATTCAATGCACTTCATGCTTTATAGGCACGAGGGGCATAACTAATAGCTATGTCTTGACAAAGCATTTATAATACATGATCTACATCAGAATTTACTCTGTGATGCAAAATCAGTTTCAAGACGAATCATTTATTTTTTTTAAAGAATGCTTTTAATCATAATATCAGTCAGTGTGCATGTTTTTATTCATCACCAAAATCTAATTCTATCTTAATGGGTCTTTTATTGAATTTAAATGTTACCATCTAAGTTTTTCTAAAATGCATAGAAAAGCCTGATGTCATATTTAAATGACTTACATCATGAGAGTTTGTATAATGGTGAAACAGAGGTCAGATTCTGTTCCACTGTTTTTCTTTATGCTATACTTGCATTGGCGTCATCAAAATTATGATTTCAACAAGAAAAATCCTAATAAATAACGTGATGTGGTGCAACCATATATGAGTTTATACTGATTTTATCCTCATAACACGTTGAATGTAACAGTATGGACCCAAGGTATACTTGAAAGACAGATGGTTCATGTTTTATATTGAATTTTTATTATTCTGCACAGCTGTAAGCACACATTTAGGATTGTGGGTAATACTTTAAGATACAATCTGAACACAGGTCTGGAGAGCAGACCAGTGTACTGTAGAAAATAGGATTTCCCCTCTCAGTAACTTATTATATGGATTTATTGGCACTTCCAGGCACAAATGGCATAATTTTCCTCTCTTTATGACACAGTGCTGAAAATAAGATCAGTGTGTGTGTAGCACCACATGTACAGCAAGTTACGTGATCAGATTAGTTTTCCCCAGTAACTACTGAAGTAACACAATACTTTTACATTTACAAAAAAATCTGAACAAAGTTCCTTTGTTTTCCTGTGTACTGACTGACCGCTGTCCTGCCTCTGTGTTGAGAGAATCAGGAGTGACTGCAAATTCAGATAAAAAATGAATTAGCAAACCGAACCCAGGTGACAAAAAGTACCACAAATGTAACGTAATGCATTACTTTCCATAAAATTAGTTACTTTTTATTTCCTCAACACTGATAATAATACATTTTATCAATTGTAACACTTTTAGAAAGTAGAATTCATTAAAACACTTGACTGACAAACAGGCCAATCGCGACAAGGCATGCAAACCAAGCAATTGCTTGGGCCCCGAGCTGGTCTGGGGCCCCAAGACAACGACTGGTTAAGAATAAGATGCAACGACACTGTGTGAGCGCCCCTTTGATCGTCAATGCAGTAACGTGCAGTGACACTGTTATCGCGATCCCCCTCAAGGGGGCCCCACTCAATAGCGCTGACAGCAGTCAACCAACCACGTGATCACTGCAGCCGGTAAAATACAAACCTCTTCTGCAGTCATGAAGCGGAATAATGCTTCAGGAAGCCAGAAGAGAAAGGAATGGGAGGATAAGGAAAAACAAGATAGTGGTAAGTGATAAATTACACTGGATAAAATAGCTTTACTTGTCAGTCTTGTACAAATGGTGTAATTTTGCAGCAGGTAGGCTAGCAAAAATATGTTTATGTAAGCTACCTGCCTGACGGCAAATGCTGCTTGTAACGAACAGTTAGTAACTTTTTTTTCGAACGGAAGGAATTTGGTTGCTGTAATATGTTTTTTAACGGGATAAGGAAGACGCAGATCTGTTCCAGAATCACTGTTTATCGTATTTAATGACATAACATTGCTGTAGCTTTGTAATATGTTTTGATGAAAGTGGCATAGCAAATAGCATGCTATACTATTCCACCGTGATAATCTATTTACCACATGGGGGTTATGAAAACCACACAATAAATTCTGTGCATCAAACATTAGTTTGGGATGTTTTTAAGCATTGGTAGTGAAAGCAGCTGCCTGCATCCCTTCCCTTCTAATATCAAAATATGGAAATGCTAACATATCTTTAAGTTTTCGGTAATCTTTATAATAAGAAAAAATACTGTTTGCTAACAGTTAAATGACAATTAACTAAAGATTAATTAACTATCAATTTACCATCTATTAATGATTGTTATTATGAAGTGTCTACCATCTTTTCTTTCTCCCTCAAGATGCTTTGCTTAAATTTCTCAGCCCTCAGGCTCTTCCTAAGGATACCTCCACCGATGAAGGTAGAGTGAATTTCTCTTAGTTAGCAGCTATGGTTTTGGGAAATGCACCCCTGAGCTGTTAATAGTGACCTCTTTCAATATGCTAACAGTGAAATGGTAAAACGTACTTCACAGGTAATTTCAGTTTTTATTTTTCAATTATTTTCTCAGCTACACCATCAACTTCATCCTCAACATCAACAGATGCTTCACTTCTCAGTGCTCTATAACTATAGCTGATATCCTGCACAGCCCAGAGTTTAAACTGATAAGTGTGTGCTGTCATATTATTGCAAATCACTATTGATTTCCCACCAAACTATTTTATCAAGCAGTGTTTCACTGTAAACCTTTTTTATTTATATAAAGTGTGGGTGAACTTAAACTGTATGTCTGTGCTGTGGTTCCTGTAGGCTTTGCGTGCGTGCGGGGCTCCCAAATTCCTCCAAACAGCCCTGCTAACAAACCTTTAAGCATTATAATGGATTTTAAGTTTGTTTAGAATTATTTATGAAGAGATCCTGCCTCCACAGGACCTTGCACATGACTGCCTTGTGTACACCTTATTTTATTTTTCATTTATTTACCTTTATTTAACCAGGGAGTCTCATTGAGATGAAAATCTCTTTTACAAAAGAGACCTGGCCAAGGTAGCAGGCATACAGTAAGACACATTTTAAAATACAACAAATAGAAATTAAAACCATATCTAAACATGATATACTCTCAACAAAAACAATCACAAGCCTCAATTACCAATCTCTTTACGATGCCTTTAAATTCACCAATGGACACAAATTTATCAAGTTTTAAATCTTTTTGGAAATTATTCCATGCCCAGGGTTCATAATACGAAAATGCAGTTGCTTTTAAGGGAACTTTGAACTGCGTCCTCTAGGGGGCGCTATGGGGAACACCTCGTCGTGACCCGTGTCTAAAGCATACATTGAAAAAACACCAACTTGTTAGCCTCTGACGTCACTACCGGCACGACTATAAATCAGCGTCAGGGGAACACATCATCCTCTTCTTCATCTTCACTGACTGTTTTATTTGAAGCGTGCATCTGAGAAAACGACCACAATAAGAGCGACCTTTTTCTGTTTATCATGGCATCCACTAGCAAGGTGTTTAGACAGTGCGTACATCCGTGTCGGCATTATTTGACACTTGATGACACACAGTCTTTGTGTCTCTTGTTTGAGTATGCACGCGATGTCCTTGAGGGGGAGATCTGTGTGCATTGCGAGAGTTTTTCTATGAAAAAGCTCCGCTCTCGTCTGTCTCTCTTTTCAAGGAAAGAGGGACAGCCACCTGCTTCCCGTGGTTCAGGACCCGCCGCTGCTGAGGTACGGAGGAGTGTGAGCTCGTGGGGATCACAGGTGGATCTCACTGAGGAGTTTAGAGAGGGACTTTCCCTTTCACACTCTATGATATCTATCTATCTATCTAGCTGTTAACCTCAATGATCCATAACCTCTAACACAGGGGTGCCCAACCCTGCTCCTGGCAATCGACTGTCCATCAAAGTTTAGCTCCAATCCTAATCAAACACAACTGAAGCATCTAATTAAGGTCTTCATGCTCACTTAAAAAATAAAGGCAGGTGTGTTTGATTAGGGTTGGAGCTAAACTTTGCAGGGTAGTCGATCCCCAGGAGCAGGATTGGGCACCCCTGTGTTAGAGATTACGGATCACGCCAAAGTTAGATTTGCCATGGAAGCGTGTCAGCAAAGTGACGCCGCGAGGTCGCGTGATCATACTCCTGCAGCCCAGGTGAGCCTTCCATTCCTGACTGATTTACATGCTGAAAAAGAATGGAAGAGGCCATTTTCTTCTCGCATCCATCGGTTTCAGCATACGAGTTATGCCGATATCGAGGTGATGCGCGAAAACGGTTATGAGAGGATGCCCCCTGTAGAAGAGATGCTGGCTAGCTTTCTCTCTGTGGGGGAAACGTCCTCTCTTAAATCTCCCTCTTTGCCATCTAAGCCCCTCCAGGATACACCCCTCTTAAATGGCAGAGCATACACTGCAGCAGGTCAGACTGTGTCTTCATTGCACATGATGGGAGTGCTTCTGGCTTATCAAGCTGATCTGCTGAAGGACCTGGATAAAGGCGAGGGCTTTTCTGCTGACCAGGTAGCTGACCCGCGCCGCTCCACAGACGTCTCTCTCCGTGTTATAAAGCAGGCCATGGGCAGGTCTATGCCAGTCACAGTGGTAACAGAGAGACATCTGTGGATGAACCTGGCAGACATTGGGTGGAAAGAAAGGGGCTTTCTTCTCAATTCTCCAGACTTGCCTTCTGAACTTTTCGGTACCTCCATCAAGACGGTGGTTGGCAAAAGGAGGGCGGTGAAGGTGTGCTCAGCTGTCTTCAAATCCTTCCATGAAGGTCCAGGTCTGAGCCCGAACAACATAGAGATTCTGGCCCTTCTTGTTCTGAGGATCACAGACAGGTGCAGAAGACTAGTGTTGCTACGGGCAGGGGTAAGAGGAATCGTGGGTCACGAGGAGATAAGCAGGACCTGAGGGATGTGATTCAGATGAGGCAATGTTCTCGTCCGAATCGGAGTGATACCTAGGAAGCTACTCATTCCCTTCGGGTGTTTTTAATTTTGGCTTTTATCCTCCCCTACCTAATTCCCCTGTAACCACCAGCTCTCCTCCTGATCGAGGTTAGGTGGAAACCTCTCGCACAACAGTCTCCTATGCTGGACCTATGATGTTTTTGGCTGGTTCTATGTTCCTAGCATCCACCTGACTGATGGTACAGACTAAAAGGAGGCGCTCCTTGAGCGGTGCTCCAGCGCAGGTGAGTGTGTAACCCTCTCTGTATATACTTATGTGTACTGAATTGCTGGTGGTTATGTGTCTACTAACAAACTCTGTGAGTTTCTTATACAGTGCTCAGTTACAGCGTTTACTAAACACTCGTGAGCACCGGTCGTCCGGCCCCGTGCTCCGGTATTAGGCAGCGGAGATCACAGTCTTCTGCGGGAGCCTCGCTGATCATCAGGCCGGGAACAGCACTGCAGGGAATCTCATGGATGTCCGAACAGGTCGCCCTGAGGGGTCTCCTGGCCGCTTAGTTGTGCTGTCGCATCCAGCGGGAAGTGGAGGTGGTAGTTACAGACGTCTTCTTGTATATACTGCCTCAGGTGATGCTCCCCTCGCCCGAGGTTTGTAAAAGTTGAGCTTGCCTCTCCCGTGCGGTTCAGCGCCTCTGCGATGATTAGGAACCTTTAAGTACACACGCTAAGCTCTGTGCACTTTCTGAAATCTTAGCATATATATAAGCAGATATATAGCAAGACTCTGAGCACTTTTGTAAAATCCTTTATGGTGAGGGCTTTGCGCGGTTGTTTCAGACACGGGTCACGGAGAGGTGTTCCCCCCATAGTGACCCCTAGAGGACGCACTGTCTCGATCCCTACTCCGGGAAAACCATGGTTACAGTCGTAACCTGAGACATTTTCCCCAGCTCTGTACAAATTTGAGGTACAATAAAAAGCAAACACTTGGAAGAGCGTAGCTGGTAACTGCCGGAACTAAGACAAAGGAGGTTACAGAGATAAGATGGAAGTTTACCTAACATTGCTTTATAGATAAAAATGTAACAAAAAATGTGGTGTTTTCTGTGTATAGTTAGTGATGTCCAACCCACCATCTCATATAAGATGCAATGATGAGTACAGGATTTTGTATTTGTAATAAAACGTAATGAAGCATGGCATGTTGAATCAAGGATGTTTCAGATGGAGGCTGCATGTGTACTACACCACCATCATCAAGCACAGTCAGGAAGGTAGCTATACAAGTTTCTTTTTGGCATTAAAAGTAAAATTATATTTATTTCTAAAATAAAAGCCAAGCTTCACTTTGAGCTTCCTAATAAAATTAGCAATATGTACATATAATAAAAGCTTCACATTATACCATCCAATAATGTTACATTTGGCCCAATTAGTAATTTAGCAATTTGGTAATTGTAAATTTGTAACTCCATATTGCATCTTCTATTCTAATGTCCTTTAACTTGTTTCTGTCAGAGAATGCTGAAGAGTTTCATTGCATGGTGCAGCTGTATAAATGACAGTGAACCCTTGAATCCTAAAGAAAGACTCAAGTTCTGTGTGAGCAGTGTGTGAGCAGTGTGTGAGCAGTGTGTGAGCAGATCGACGACTCCATCATCTGTGTGTGTCTCTGTCTCATAACCTCACCCTGAGGACACTTCACTGTGGCCCGTACACACTGTTCTACGAATCTCACTGTAGTCGCTCACACAAATAAACACAAACTCAGACTGTGTGTGTGTGTGTGTGTGTTTGCTTTCAGAGATTTAAACTCCCGTTTCCGCTCATGTAGCAAAACCTGCTCATTATCCACATTCGGCCCAGCTCAAGAGTCCAGACGGCTTTCTGCACATTTAGAGCCTCTTTATTCTCCGTCCGTGAGTTTACGGGCTCTCAGTGTGGCATGTACAGACTATATATGTCACAGCCAGACTACGTGCTGTGCGCGCGCGCGTGTGTGTGTG